>NW_009944337.1:0-50570 GCF_000696875.1 Nestor notabilis | reverse complement strand
GTTGCCGGCTGGGCTTGAACCACGACACCACAGTTCATTAAGGACACAGAAGCCACAAAGTAAGTATAATTAATACTCAACTCAAAAAAATAAAGGGTTTACAGAAAGCACTTTTCTGAGGCAACTGAAATGATAATTCCCAGAAAATGTTCTTGTTCACTGTTATACCAATGCAGTTACAATAAGTAGGAACTTAAAGTAGCTTTCTAATGAATAGTATAATGCCAGCAAACATAGAGACATCAAATTGTTTTCACTGCCTTGCAGAACAAATAGCAAATAATCTAGTAACATCAAACCTATGTACAGAACAGAAAATGGTTATGAACTAGGAAGAAACTTCTCATTTATAGATATGAATAGTAAGCACTCTCTACAAGAAATCATAAGAGGACCTAAAGAGAAAATTTTTGATGCAACATGTTTTGAGGGAAACAGAAGTTATAAAAACCACCAATCTGCTTTGGCAGAAAATGAAGGCAAAGTAGCTGATGGCAGGTTGTTGCAGATGGTGTAAAGCATATGGCAAGTCCTTTTGCAGCTCTCATTTTGGGCATGCATGTACCTGATTGATTACCTGATGGGCAAGCAAATTTATGTCAGCTTCAAGCAGCCCCAAGCCCTCCTTCAAAACACACACATTAGAATCACCAGTGGGCTGGGATATCAGAGCCATTTGAGTATTTGTAATGGCAGTGAACACTTTCTTTTTTATGTCCCGATAACATTTTGCTTATAACATGACCTACACTACAAGTGTAGTGGGGCTAGAAAGCAAGTAGTCCTAATTGCAACAAAGACAGTTTTCATCAATATGCTTGTTGAGAAAGGTCTTCCTAAGAAACAAAATTATAAATAGTAGTAGTATTGTGGTGCAGAATTAGAATGATTTTGTTATAAGCTAAATATTCAATAATGCTCTTAACATCTATTAGACTTTGCATGTGAAAAAGAAATTGTAAAATTGATTTAATTACTTAATTCTCAGTCTTTCCCAAGGCATAGCCAAAATTTAGTGCTGTCTAGTATTTTGCAAATTAATATGCCATTCTTGGAGCTTCATGTGCAGCAACAGATGAGATATCTATTTTTCAGAGTACACATGAACTGTATTATTAGAGGCTTGTGCAAGTTTAATGGAATCCTTGGCATAGTGTAAGGGCTTCCTGTTTGTGTGCTTGATCCTATGGCAGATATACATGTTAGGAAGAAGAGATTAAGCAACCTTTTCTCCCTCAGTGGCTCAACAAGGGAAAAAAGGCTGCAACCCATACCAGAATTTAGTAGCTCTACTGAGATAATACACATTCTACTGTTAGTTGTCTTCAACCATTGCAGCTCAGCACTATCTTACTTTGCTTTGCACCAAGCAGACACAGCTTAGTCTTCACTGCTATTGCAGTGCCTGAGAGGAGTGAAAGTGCTGCAAATGTGAAAAGGAAAAAAACTCCAAAGAATAGTGGAAAGTGCTTGCTTTATTTTTGTTCTTGTGCATTCATTTTTAAGGTTTTATGCATGAGTAGCTGATTGATTTCTTGTTTCTGAATGAATAAATAAAAGTCAATATTTGTTTTGGGTGAAGAGTTGATATTAAAGGGGATATCTTGCATTGCTGAAGTGCAAAGATCATCCAGTCATACACCAGAAGTAGTCATATGCCCCTACAACCACTCACATCATTGTGTAAATTCGTGCAGGTTATGCAATGGTTTGTAAAATGACTATTAGCATAAAATAGCCATAAAATTTACCATGAAACTATGTGACTAATATGATGGAATAATATTTCAAACAATACTTTCCATAATATGTAGCTTGATCAGCAGCTGTTGAATGCATAAAATTAATATTTATATTCATGGAATATCTGTGAAAAGGTCAAGTAGGAGACATTTTAATTTATGTTTTCAATTTGTGACTGTATGTTTAGAGTAATAAAACATAGCAGCTTTCAAAAATAACAACAGCAACAATAATATACAACTCTCAAATTTCTATGGGCTATAGATTAAACTAATTTGTTTTTCCTGAGCACCTAAACACGTTTTCTTTATTTGTTGGTTGTGATCTTTTATGTAGTTACAAAAAGAGATTTTATACTTAATAGCATGATGCTAACAATTTCAGATTAATGGGAACTTCCAGTTTATTTCAAAAGACACATTGCCAAGTACTGCCATCATATTTTTCATAACTTTTTCAAATATAAATACATTTTCAACAGTACAAACATAATTTATATTTACAATCTGCAAATGTAAATGCAACTTTTCAATCTGACTGAAGGTATAGCACAGTTGTAATAACATGGCAGTCTGCAACATTAATTTGTTGATTTAAAAAATCCTTTACAAATGTTTTATGTGCTTATACATTGTATGAAGCCCTAACAAAATTGTTGTGCTTGGTCTCTCAGCATGTAGTGTCATTCAGATGTAACCACAAAGAAACCTCCACTCTGATATGACAATGCCTGTCAGAGCATTTGTTATTTCAAGCTGATGCTGTTCATTAGGCAGTGCCAAATAGTTGCCTTCACAAAATCTTTGCCATGAGCACTTTTTCAACTGCTCTACTGTTTGTCTAGCTGCTTGGTTGTGACTACATTTTGATGCCTATGTTCTTTCTTAGGCTGTCTGTGGTCAGATAGGTGGACTTGATGGGACATGTGCAGACTTGGTTTAAGGAAATGCAGTTATGTTAATTTTAGTGGAATTGAAACTTCTTCCAAGAAGTATGAATTTGAAAGATTTGTTTTGGAAGAGGAATACAGCACGTGTTACTTCAAAGCTGGGCCAGCATGCTGCAGTGACCAAGGGGCTGGGAAAGCCCAACTCCAGAGAAAGGTGACTTTGCTTACGTGGCCATGTGTGTGCAAGGTCTCTAACTCCCCTTATGGCCTATACTGTCAGTGGTGCCTAGAGAGCCAAGTAGATACTTTGCAGTTAGCTGAATCACTTTTTAACTGTACTCATGAAATTTCCTGACTGTAGACAGAGCAAGGACCTGTGAAGCATGTAGATAGGTACATGCAGTTATGCACATTTTTGTGCCTTGATCTGGAGCTGACTTCCACCCATTGCATAGGAATTAACCCAAACTGCATGATAGGCATCTCTTTTTCATGATAGAGCTGTGGTTGGTTCATCTGCCTAGGGAAATGATCACCACATTATGGCTGGTGACACACAAGGCCCATCAGCAGTTCAAGCGAAGCCCTGATGCCATGGCTGTGTTGACTTGAACACTGCAGTGTTGTGCGGGTACAAGGTCTGAGGAATGAGGTGCAACCCTGCTTGAGAAGGAAATGCTTCAGCAGGGAAGGATGAGGCTTAGGTGTCCCTGTGTGATCCCCAAAGCTACAACACACACAGCTGGAAGTCTGGCTATATGCATATCAAGGATGAAGTTCATTCTTGCACAGAAACAGACATAACCATAATTTAATTTCCAAGTAGATTCTCTAAATAAGGTTTGAGGATCCATGCTTTCGTGCTGTGCACATTTCATTCCTACAGAAGTGAGAAGCTGTTCAGGGAAAATATATAAGTAAACATTTAATGAAATTATTTAGTAAGGCTGAAAAAAAATCAGTGTTTCTAAGATTTGTTTTCCTTAAAATTAAATATGGTCAAGCCGATTCTTTCTGGACAAAGGGATAAAGTTAAGGGTTCAAATATAAGCTAGTCAATACTGTGTCCACAGCTCTTGCAATGCCAGTAATTGAAGGGCACAGTGGAGTGTAGGATGTCTAACAGATCCTTGTTTTCATCCCCCACTTTGCTTCTGTAGTATTTCTTGTAACAGGAACTGGGGACACAGATAAGAAGATCCATACATGCTTCAAAGACATAAGAAACACTTACCACTCAGAAGTGACAGCTGTGGCTTTTATTCTTCAAACTCTTATTTAAAACAGGTTGTGTTTTCTTAGTGGTTGAATCTTTGTTTGAAGTCTTGAAATTCTTGAAGAGTGACCTTTGCCCTCTGCAAGCATCCATCCATGCAGTAAGTCAAGAAAGACAAAAAGTGTTTATTTTGACAATCTAAGCCTATAGCATGCCCCCATGTTTTTCTTACAGCACAAATAATGTAGATTTCTGAAGACTTCACCTTCACTCTGGTGAAGATATAAAGTACCAACTTGAATTAAAAGAAACAGTTCTAGTAAGTTTTTAATACCTTTGTTGTAACAAAGAAAACCTTAACTACATGAATTTATATTTGAAAAATCCATTTGGATTGGAAGAAATGTTTATTTTTGTAGTCCTGCCATAAGTTTTGATTCCTATATATTGAAACACCACATATGTCAATGTGTCTGTTCAGTTTCCATTTCAGGCAGAAGAGAGTATCCGTGTGTCATGGTTTTCCATTCTTCACTGGTACATAACCTATAGCAATTTATTAAAATTCTGCCCCACACATATAGAGTTGTATAATTAAACAGGCCCTCTCCCTCACCTTCCTCATGGGATATTGCCAAATGTAACTTGGCAGAAGTACAAAATCTTTGAGCTTTCATTTTTTAATATTATCAATCTATTTCATTCATGCTTATTACACAAGAATCTTACTGTATTGAACATCTGTCCTAAATAATTTTCAATGGCAGATAAAAGAAATTATCCATAGAATAATTTTGTACTGGAATTCTTTTTTCCTCAGTATTTAGTAAACATCTTCCCAGCTACTGATCACACAGGGGCCAAATTTTCATTAATAGGTACAATAAATTAAATTTATTTCTCTTTCATATTACTTCCTGGTCTTTATTTCCCTAACATTTCTCTTTCATCTGGAATATGTAGGTGAATAGATTTAATTTATACAGAATTATGATTTACAAAGCACCAAACCATATTGAGAACCCTCACCCAAAGCCTAGTAAGTAGGTTTTTCGGTTAATTTATCTGAAATGATTATAGCTTACAGACTTAGATAACCTTGGACAAGACTTATTTCAAATCTGAGAGGGTTATCTACTGATATACAACTACTAAGAGCATTTTGTGCATCTATGGTTGCATTACATTTAAAAGTTTCTTCAGTTAAGATGCTGTCTCTACTGTTTCAATCAACACTTTGGTAGAGAATAAATCTAAACCCAGAAAAAGCACACTTTTTCACATTGGAATTTGATTCATTTTTTCCTAGTTTAGTAAATGCAATATTCACCTGTAAAAAAAGGTATTTTAGCCACTTAGCCAGAGTTCTACACTTTACAATAAATAAGGTGGTATAAAATCCTCATTTAAGAAATTGATCAGGCCGGGAAAACATCACTGTCATCCAACTTGCAGAACATGACCAATGAATAAAATATTCCTAGCAAAATGTATACGGTAAAAGTTCAGAGCATGAAGCACTTGCTAATACCTCTGTTCAGAGCACTACCTAGTCTCCTGCTACCCAATTTTTTTCTCTTTAAATAAGTGAATGTGTTTGGTTTGCGTTTTGTGGGTCCACTTGGATATATTCTGAGAAGTGAGAACACATTGGCAGTATTTTGAAATAAATGGAATTAGCAGTGAGAAAATAGGAGTATAGTTGTTGGTTTCCCAACATTCCTGAGGAACATTTCACAAGGGAACTGTCATGATGCACATCAGAGGTAAAAGTACCATTACCTAATGTCTCCTGAGAAGAAGAAAAAAAAATTGTACTACCTTTGAAGGACTATCACTGAAAGATGAATAACCCAGTTGTAGTTCCTCTGAAGGGATCATAACTGGTTGCAATAAGATACAAATGCTTTGGCTGCAACCATGTCAGTGAGTCCCATGATCTTGACGGGTAGCATCTTGGATTCTCTTCTCTTAGAATTTAGGGGCATAATTCCTTCTGGCTGTAATTTGTACCACTTTAAGGAATTTTTTTGTTTTGGACAAGGCTTTAAATTCCATTACAGGAAAAATTATTTTTTACCTCTCTTTTGTTACTGGTACACATTCAGGCAGGAGATTACATCCCATGTGTGGATACTTACAGCACATACCAGTGGCATGAGGAGCATGCTCTTGTCTACTCTACTGCTTGTTACTTCTCTTTAGAAAGATTTCAGTTCTCCCCCAAGGGACCTGAAAACTCAAAGAATACACTGGCTCTGACAATAATTAACAGTCAAGGATTTTTTTTTGCTTTAAATATGAGCATATGTAATTTTTATGACCATTTTCCATGCTGCCATTTGTGGCCTTTAAAGCCAAGCAGCCTAGAAGCCTTGGTTATAGAATTCCCTCTTCTACATGCCTTATCCCTGTGTTTCGTCTGAGAGCTGAAAGGCTTCTTCCTATTGCTTTATGAATCTAAATGTAGATTCTCTAGATCTACAAATGTCATAAAATCACTGAGTCACTGGAGATGCCCAAAGGATTAATAATTTAAATAAAACTAATCAGGTCTAAGTTGGTGTTTTACAGTCAAAACATGTATTTTCCCCATACTATTTCCCCTTCTGGTTTATAAATAATTCCTCTAGCATTAGTGGAGCTATGCTAATTTACACTAACAGAGGACTTGGTCTCAGAAATCTAATTTAGATGACAACACTGAAGTGCAAGGACTTGCCATTTTTATTTGTATGTAAAGTACCAGGCACTCAACTAGTGTGTGTCATTAAATTATTTCTAGAAAATAAATTGCTGCTTGGAAGGCTTGCTCTTGGGTGAAATTATATCTTTCTGTATGACTTAAGACAGATGAAATGAGTTAATTTGAACAGCTCCTCTTCACTTCCCTAATTTTGTTCTCTCTCCTATGTCCTGTCTGTCATCTGGTGAGCATGCCTTCTTCACTACATGTGACTGAAATAAATAACATCCTTGGATGGTAGCTTATGTATTTCACTGCAATATTCCCCTTGTTCTGAAGGGCTTTGGTAAAAAATGAGGTTGTAGGGTATAAAAGTGGTTGGTGTCAGCTATAGCTCCTGGGGCATCTAAAAGTTGAATGATAAGAAGACTGTTTTAAGCCATCAAAGCTCCCTCTTCCTCAGCTGCAATTTTTGTTGCACAACACAGAAGTTCACTGTAGGGTTTTTAGCTGAATAGTGATGGATTTGACATCAACCACACCTGCACACTGGACACGTAACTGTTAACGGGGTGCTTCATTTCTGAGGAACCATGCAATTATGACAGCTGATGTGTTTCTACTTTCCAAGTCTTATGCTGGTAATTTCATAAAGGCTGTGTTCTGGTTTCATTGGACAATTTTCTCCTCGGCATTAATTGCTGGAGTAGGTGCCTTAGTGGCACCTGAGGCACACTTCCATGTAGTCCTGGTCCAGCTCTGATGCTGCCATTCTTGCACATTAGCCTTTCCTTCTGGCAAAATCAATTTTGAGTCAACAGGGTAGGCATATACATATGCAAATGCTGCTAAACATGAGAGAAGGCTGCCTTGTTTGCAAACAGTGAAGAAGAGAGACTTGCTGAAAGAAGTTGACATCTGAAAAAAAACCCAAAACAAACAAACAAAACAAAAATCTGCAGTAAAAAAGCTCTTTATCAGAATTAAGGCTGGTGTTGTAGTCAATGTAACTGAAATGGAAGGCTTATGTGGCCTGTAAAGACATTATGGGCACTGGGGAAGCTATGAACTGATTCTGTTGCTTACTAGTGCTTGATTCTGTGCCTGTCATTTAATCTTGATGTTCATCAATGGTTACCCGCCTTACCGCCTAGTAGAATACACTGTACTGCATTCTGCAATTTTGTGTAAGTTAGGTCCCCGTAGTGTCTCACATAACACCGTGAGCTGATTGGTAATTATTGTCATGGTGACCAGGTTATACAGTGAACCCTCATAAAAGGCAACTCTTTGTCTTGAGGAGTCAGTTTTATGTTCAGGTTTTAATATATTGTGGTTCAGATGAATACACTTTTGCACCATTTTTTGATGTTAGACAAGTCAGTTGCTGGAGACAAGATTCTTTTACCAGTATGTACAGAGATGAAAACAGTTCGCTTTATTTAAATCAACTCGTCTTTGCACTCTTAACCATAACTTAGTGGAACTTTTCTGACCTCAGACCGCTGCTTCATTTAGAACGTTTCCAACATTCCGTATTCAAAATATCCATATTTTAAAGATATATAACTATTTGTGTGTGAGCATATCTATTTTCTCAAGACTAAGGCAAGCTTGATTTTTCTCATTTTTCATGTTAGTATTGGCTATACAAGAGGACTGCGTAAAGGTAATATGAAAAGAGATGAGAACAAAAGACTACAGCTAGCTGTAAGGATCCTGGGGAGGTATTTAATACTATTGTAGCTGTCTGTAGCTTCAGTTTCTAGGCAGCTGGAGGGCTTTTCCCACCTGGGGACCTGGCTTGGCCAATCACTGGAAAATAAGAGTGGGGTATTTGGATGAAATTAAATTCCACTAGGAAATGGTGTGTTAGTAAAGATCCCTTGCATGGATATTTACCGTCATCATATTACCTACAGGCCCATGTGGTGGGAGGTCTTAGGGTCTCCGAGCCCTGCAGAAAACACCCAGTGTGTGGCAGTGCCAGCAGACATCATTATGCTCTAAATAGATGGAGAACGCATGGCAGAGGGAACAGACAGCAGATGACTTGCCTGCAGTCACTCAGCAGGTTAGTGGCAAGGTTTCTTGGCTAGCAGACCTGTTTTGTCCTGAACTAAATCTCTGGGCAGGAATTTTCCTTTGCAGTTTTTGGGGAGAAAAATAGACTGAAATCCCAGAAATAGTTTGTCAACCATCAACCTACAAACTGCATTCACAGCAACCACAGTATATTTTAAGTCAACAGGTTGTTGTTCAGGTTGAATTAATGCTGTCCTTAGAAGGATGCACTTGTCATAAGGGTGTAATGTGTCCTTATACATCTACATCAAAGCTTTGCAAGAAGTTATTTGTTAAAATAGCCTTGTGAAATACTACTAAGTATTATTTTTGGAAAATTAGTCTGAAGTAGTTGGAGTTCATCACCAGACAGCTCTTTCTTGAATGACACTCACTTTTGTACTTAAATTTGCCACCTTACTCTTCTCAAAGCCCCTCATCTCATTCTCTTTATAGTGGAATGATGAAATGTAGGCAGGTAAGAAGAAATCCTTGAGCAAGTGAAAACTGTACTCAGACCTCATGTGGAGTAAAATCCTCAACAGACCCTTTTATGACAATGTCTGTTACAACTGTTTCCTTGGCTCATAACATTAAATTCCACCATGGCCATGAGAAAGATAGTCAGAGGACCACCTGAAATTAGGATTTTGGTCAGGAATTAAATAAATATTTTTTAAAGGGTAATTTAAAAAAAAACAATTCGAGATTTGCAAAACCAAAAATATTTATTTTAGCAAAGTGTAAAGTCTACTTTCCTGTACTACTGCTTTAAATCTTTAAATGACTTTGCAGCCATTGATAATGAGCAGCAGTGACAAAGAGTGTGGCTCCATTCCTGCATCTGTGTGTTAACAGCTAAAATCTGATCAGCAGCTGAGGAACAGTATTAGGGCTTGACCAGCCTCTTGATTTTATGCCTCTCTAACTCTATTATGTTCAGTAAAGTAAAACCTGCCTACACTGAAAATCCACTACAGACCTTTGGTTCTGCTTTGTCTTCCACTTTGGGCTGTGACCAACTACCAAGTGAAAGCAGAAAGGTAATGGTTGATTTTATGAAATGCCCATGTAATACTTTTATAACAAATAACATAAAAAAGAACTAAATAAACCCTTTTGTCTATGAGAAGAAAAATATCACTGATCCTGATGTATTTACTTGGACCAGGGCTGATTTCCCTACTTTTATTACTAGCTTGACAAAAGTAACCATTGGGATCAAGAGATATGCAAGACTCTGGAAGAAGCCAGTATATTAATGAAATGCACTTAGCAGAGAGCCTCTTACAATATCTGTCCCCTCTCCTGTGCCATTGCAGAGCTAAAAGTGATTGATAATAACCTTGCAGTTACTGTACAATTTGCCTACAATTTTTATTCACAGTCATGGCATTGATCTACAGTTAAATGAGATAATTTTTGTGTGCCGTCTTGCAGGTCTGCCAGGAGCAATGTACCAATTGTACCTGTAAAGTCACAAAAAAAATGAATACCTGCTTGAATCCAGGGCTTAATATAGACATTTTTAGACAGCTACATTATGAAACTGCTGTAAAGAATATTTTTAAGTTTGTAAGAGAAATGTGATGAGGACTATTTAAACCTAGAAATTTCTATCAGTAATACTGCTTTTATCAGCAGAGTATTTTATAGCCTCTTTATAGCCTGCTTTCTTCCTTTCACTATAAGAATGTTGAAAACCACTTTTTTCTGGGGGAAAAAAAAAAGACTTTGTAACTGAAGTATTACTAATATTAAGTTCTAAGATATTAGAAGATGTTTATGCAACATTTACTAAATTAATCTATTGAGATAAACTAGTTTAAAATACAGGATCTTTTTTTTCTGTTTTTTTTTTTTTTTTTTAAATCTCAAACATATGTATGACGGATCAAAACACAAGTTCTTATGAGTTTTACTGGAAAATGCCAGTAAAATCCTAGTCCTACTTTGGACTAAAAACCAACCCTTCAAAGATGTAAATCTTTCACCCAATTTCTTCCCAAATGTCTTCTTTTACCCAACTCCTAAACTTAAATGAAATTTCTCTGTCACAAAACCACATAGACCACATCCTGCAGAAGTCTGCTAAAACCAGAGCGTAGTGAAAATTCACTGGCTTCAAAGAGCCCTACACTGCAAGTGTGGCTTCTAACTTCTCCCTGGATGTAGCTCTCACCTGCACTGAAGCCTCTTTTTGCTGCAACAGTGTAAAATGGGGCCTTGGAAGGGAACCAGTTAGTGTGACAGAGGGGTGTGTTTCCCTATTGGTAACATGCTGGTTATAGAGATGGCCAAATGGGCAAGGAGGAGTCAGAAGTTGCTGATCCAATAAATTCTGGCTCAGGAGGTATCAGGGATACCCTCAGGTTGCCTGTGACACAGCTTTTTAAGTCACAGCATTTTGTTTCCATGATTTCAGTCAAAACTGAAGAAGATAAAACTTGAGGCTGCAGAAATAAGATCTTTTCTAACTTCCTAAAGTAATTCAGTAGACTGAGGAAACTAAAGCAGTCCGATGTGATCAAACTCATGAGAGTTACACAGCTCTTTGTCCTCAGAAGAAAGTGAAAAGCGCTTTCTTGTCAATAGTTTGAAGCACTGTCTGCTAAGCAATTATTTATTTGCTCAGAGAACCTTCTATTTATCTGGTGTATATCGGTGATCATTGTGGCAAAGCCTTCTGAAGATGTATGTGATTGCCTTGACAGCTCGGAATTTAACAGCTGTGTCTGTGCCTAGACATGGGACACAGCAGGACTATCCATGCCAACATCTGTTTAATGCATTGGTCAGCTGCGCGACGATGCTTAAAAACCTATCAATGTCCATGTCATCTTGGGCTTTATAGCATGGGAATTTTTACTTTTTTTTGGTGAGGAAATGCAGATACTTGTCATTTAGAACGTCTTCTGCAGATAGAGTCTTCCAGAAGAATATTAAACAAGTGGTTCAAAAGGTCTGGTTTAGTACATTGAGATGATATGCAAGGTTTAGGCAATATTTCATGAAGTTAGACATATTCTGAACACAAACGAATATGAACTGGGGAGAAGCAACACCCACTTTCAGGGCTGCATAATGATTAATGTCATCTGCAGAGTAGCAGAACAACTGAGGTTTTATCAGGGTATCATTAGTTTTTAAGACGAATACTTAACATGGCTGAAATTTCATGCTTTCCTTTTGAGCTACTACACTCAATGAACAGTTGTGAGGAAAAAACCTTCGGTGAAATTAAAGAAATCCTCATTCTCCTATTTTTAACCCAAGTAAGCCAACCATTATTACAGTTGACATATCATTTTATAATGAAGAAGTTGTCCCATATCAGAAAGAGACAAGCAGTGAAAGGAGAACTATTTGTCAAGCATGCTGTCTGACTGAGAATAAAATCTGGCTTAAAGTCTAAAAATTACCTAAATATCTAAATGCCTTAAAAAATTCTATTACAGACTTTCCTGAGTCTGACCAAAATAAATCACAGGTGTTGGGTCCTGTAAAATCATGTTTCTTTTAATTATTCTTGCAAGGCATCAATATTTACTTGACGAACTGTTCATATTAATCTACGATAGCTGTGGTAAGAACATTGTCACTGGGAGGTGGACTACAAAGAAACTGCCTGCTCAAAACAGATGACTGGGAACATGACTGCACATGTAAAACAGGCAGTGGCAACCAGTTTGCTGAAATTTGTTTTATTTGGACACAGTTTTGTGGTTTTGTCAGCTTCATCATCAGTGCCAGGGGAGCTACCCAGGAGACAAGGTGGATCCTGATAATGCTATACACTGAGAACAAAAGCAAGAGAATGCCCCAGGGACTGAGACTGAAATAAACTTGAAGATTGGTATTCCCCAAGGACTGTGTGAGAACGTTAATGTTATCATCAAATACAGACCTTCTATTCACCATGGGATTCACCCAGGTCTTTTATCTCAACTGGTACTACTTGCCAGGGGCGAGGGTGGTTTGGGAAGTGGGGCAAGAGTCAGAAGTGGGCACATTGTATTGCACTGTTTCATTTTGATACTGGGAACCAAATGCCTTTGCAAGCCTCCCCTCCCCTTACTTTTTGTTCTCTGCACTGAACTAAGAAAATTCAAAATCTAAAATTCCAACAGAGAGAAACAGACCAAAAAGTCCCTTTTTAATAGTTTTGATAAGTACTTGTAATTTGAAGTGAATTGAAATTCCCAATTTGCCAGAACTTACAGGATGCAAACATCCTTTCTGATGAGGAAGAATCTTGCTCCTCCCCAGGACATTTTTCAATATTGCCAACAAGCCAAAACCCCCTGTGATTTCGCCAGGTTTGCTAACCACCGGTGTGCGATTTAACACAGCTGCGAGAGAATTTGGAGTGTCAGAGCTCTGAAATTATGTCAGAGAATAAAAAACAAAGAGTGAAGTGAAAAATAGGGCAGAACAGTTTCTTTTTGCTAAAACAGACTACCTTCTAGTGGGCAAGCTGAAATATTTATATACTCATACTTCTGTCTACATTTATATGCCTATACAAGTGTGAGAAGGTAAAATTCTTGAAGGGATCCAAATGTTGCAGAAATACCTGTTAGAATAGGAATGCATTTCACTAATAAAATAACCCATTTTTCTTTTCACTCCTGCTGTTACATTCCCCACTGTGACCTGCAAACCAGAAGATTTTGAAAAACAAGAAAGAAGCCTGATGCTGAATTCAATCATGACTGAGTAAATCCAGAATAATGCTTCCAAACTGCGGGAACTGACTTCAGATTTACACTCAGTTTCTGAGATCCGAATCTGGTCTAAAGTATTTAATTCCTGCCAATGCGATGTCCTGCTGCTTTCCTGAGGCTGCTGTCTGCCACGCACAGTTTTCTGTCATGCAGTAAGAGGAAGCACAGTGTGAGCTCTGCAGCTGGACTTGCAGACTCATGATAGGAAGGACAGCACAGCAGTAAGAACTTGAAAACAACTTATTTCAAAATCTTGCCAGCACCTCCCCCTCTCCCCTCTGCAAGGCCACAATTAGAGGAAATGGGGCAGGATACATTCAGTCCAAGGGGAGCCAGAATGAGACTGGAAGTGGAACAGGAGTTCAAGGGGACACTGGACTTGGAAGAGAGACCCTTTCAGGGTTACTAATAGACAAACCACATCAAACTCAGGAAATTCCCCTGAGCTGAAAATAGTAAAGGCTGAGAGTGTATCTGGAGGTAGCAGATTGCTTTGCTCTGTCCTCACTCTTCTTTGTGTCTGCCTAGAGCAACAATGAAGTACTAAGTGAGATGCATTTGACCTGGAACAATGTGGCTGTTACTTCATTTTTTAGAGACAGAGAAGACCTGAGGACTGATGGGGAGACAGCTTGGGGGAATGGCGCAGTGAGGGGGGCCTTATTTGAAGTTTTGTGTCAGGACAGGAAATTTTGGTCTTTTCATTTGGTTTCCATTCAAATTTTCCCCACAGAAAACTGCACTTATGTTTTCATTAGCTTCGGCATTCAGATGTCTCTCTGTTGAGTAGATTCCATCTGCAGTTTGGCATACCTGCTGATAATTATCTCTCCGTTGTAATTATACTTCCAGTTAATGTCCCATTAAAGATAAATGAGAAGACTTCACATCTTCTGCTTAAGTGGTGATTTCACAAAATGCAACATTGCATAGCCTTTGAACAAACAAGCACTTCCATTTGTCAAGGAAAGATGTATTTGTAATGCAGAAGCAGATCTTAATAACTTACATTTTCAGATGCACACCATTTTTCTCCCAAGAACTTCAGTGCTCAGTGGGTGAGTATCCCAGGAGAAGAGCAAAGCCTGCCTTGGCGATAAGGCATCTGACTTGCCATCAAACAACAGGGTCCTCTTCTCCCTTCCTTTCATGATTGCCTTCTCACACCGTGAGTGCCATGGAAACCAGAATTTTCACAGGTTGCTACTAACTGTGTTTCTTTGCCCAACGTAAGAAAGCCCAGGCCTAATTCCTTCAGCTGAGCACTCCCAAGCGTGGATGCAATTGCTGGGCAGGGCAGGCAGGCAGTGCTGCTAGCAGCAAGGGTAGGGTGGTGACGAGTCAGGATGCATGGAAAGGTGACAGCTGTGGACGCCACCTTGGTTCCTACACACTTTTTGAAGGTATGTGGAAAAGAGCACATTTCAATTTGCCAGCAAGTAAAATGCAGAAAACAATACCTACGTTTCACTGCACAGAGGACTGAATAAAGAAAGCGCTGTTTAAGACTAAGTACTCAGAAAAAAACAGGCCTTAAGATAAAGACATATCTACAAAACTATATGTAATGCTAACATCATACACATTACAGCAAAGATGAAAAAACTGTTCTCTGCTTTGAGCCTCTGGGGATCAAGCACTCTCCCTTTATGTGCTTAGCAGGGCGGGGAAAGGGAAGAGATGGAGCTGGGAGGGCATTATGCCGTTCTGTATTTTGCATTTGAACTATTACTAACAAAGATTTTTTTTATTTGTAACGTTAATAGCTGAAGGTGCAAACCTCGTGATTTTGTGCTGGCTAATTCAGCATTGTTTCGTCCCAGGCAACTCAAGGGTGCCCAACATAATTTTCTGTTCTCTTTTGCTTGTACACACACAGAGCAAGAGAAAAATGTCTGGGAAAAGAAGCTGACAGCTCTGGTTACCCATTGATATAAAAAACCCTTTGGTAGCAAAACCTCATTTTAAAGTCTCTTGAGACATATTCTGTACTATTCTGGGACAGACTTTGGAAAAGAAAAAGGTCTCATTCAACAATAAATGATTAAATGAGTACTGTGAGCAGTGAATGAGTACATGAAAGTTGTTGGATTAAGAACAAAAAGCTTTGAGCTCTGAATTTCTCAAGCAAGCAAAGGATTTTAATAGAATGTAATAGCAGTACACTTTTGCATGGCTTTTATTGATAGCATAATGCAACTTATTTTGTCTCAATCAGCTGTAGAAAATTTACCTGAAGTGTGGGAACTCAGTGAAGAGCAGCAGTATTTAGTTACCTCCTTAATGCCCTCATGAAATTTCCTTGAAAAGCATTTACTGTGCACATACAAAAGCCCTTCTTTAAAGGTCATCCTGTTGGCTGGATCCCTTTTTTCCCCGGTTTGCTACTCCCTCCAAATTATTAAACCTCAGCCTGTTTAATTATCAGATTTTAACATTTCACCACATGTCACTGCTCCAGGAAATCATCAAAACCTATCAAGAATATCTTCTTTCTATCTTATCTCAGATACAACTGTGAAATTTGTCATGTTTGTGCTTTCAAATGGGGGGGGGAAGGAGTGGAGCACCAGGATAAATTTTTGTCAGAGGAGAGTTGGCATGCTGAGATTGTACCTATTGTTGTGCTGTTGGATTGTAAACTCTTGCAACCCCGTATTCCACAGATAAGGTAGGGGACACAGCCATCTAGTGGTACTGGGACTGCAGCCCCAGCCAAGACCCATGGTGCCGAGCTGCTCCCTCTCTGCAGGCAGGAATCTCCTTGCCTTCACCGTTTAGTCTTTTTCACTCAGGGTGTCATCAAAATATTTGTTCAAGCTCCCGGATAAACTGCGTGTCGGGCAAAACTAAGGCTGGTCCACCTGCTGCTGATTTCTCCAAGTGCATTCAGTTTGACATATTATTTTCTTTTATTTTTTGTAGAAATTAGTATAGCTAGAACGTGACTTTCTGCTCTGCTTTGTTTTTTACAACCGGATATTCTTGTTCAAGATCTGAACAAGGATTAACTAATTCTGTGCCTACTGTTAGGAGAACACTAGTTTTTAAATACATTGTTTGAACCACAAGAATGAGCCTACAGTGCATCTGCCTGCGGAGGCTATTACATAGCCACCTCCTTTTTAATCCTTGGGAAAATCCACACTACCAATAATGAAAGTCAAATTAATTGTGATATTGTAGGCATGTACAGAAAGTACCTAGTGAAGGAGAAACCTATTAAGAGCTTGAACCTTGATCAAAAACCTTTGATTTGATCAGATGTTTTGTGTTCGTTTTAGGCAGAGGACTCACAAACTAACGTAATTTTGTTCCTGTCTTTGAAACTATATGATCTTGACCCCTTGTTTGGCAAAAATAGTTCATCTGTAGTTTATAGTACCGTATGAGTTCTGCAGGAAAATAATAATTCTCCAAAGTGCTCCCAACCTGTACGTTAATGAGGCTAAATGAGGATCCTTTTTATTGCCCACGGCCTTTCTGAAGCATCTTCTAACTAGCTCTTTTCCTTTTCCACACTCCAATGAAGTAAATGGAGTAAAGTGGTAAATGAAGTAAAGTGGTAAATGAAGGCTTGATATCTTGTACTGGAATCAGTGCAATGGGGAAGACTGTTAAAATTCCTTACTACAAAATCACAGACCTTTAGCAGTACCCTTAACTATGGGTACACTGTGCCCTTGCAAAAATTACCTTGATGTGCAAGATAAGTTGGTTTGCCAGTAGATCATACAAGAAGGCTACCTTGGGATAGAAATGAGTAATAATCTAAGGGTAATTGTTTCCTTTCAAGTGGAATAAATCAGTCCTAACTGCCTGCCAGAATAATGCAAATTTCCTAAGAGGTGTCAGCAGTTTCCATGTGTGTGTTCCTACTGTTTGAATTTGTGTTTCCCGTCTCTTAGGTGGAAGTACCCATTTCTACTTCTACAGTGGGTGAAATTTTGACCAGCAATTGTGTAGATCTGACCGACTGACCAATAGTTGCTCCAGAATGTAGTTACTCTAGCTTATGAGCTTGCAAACCAGAACATAATTCAGATCTGTGTTTTGGGATGGTCTAAGGCTCTGATTGTGATAGCGTTTACCCTGGTTCTGTATTGATACAATATGGGAACCAAAACCTGTGATTCTTCTCTGATTCACTGCAGTTCCAAGCTGTCCCTGAAGAATGTCATGCAAATATAATGAGGGTTGGAGAAAAATTATATAGGTAGGTTGTCATTCTGTAAGTTGCTCTGAAATTCATGAAGTCTTCTCTATAAATCAACAGCTATGAATACCCTATCTCACTTAGACTGATATGTCTCTCTCTACCCCTCTTGTATTTTTCAAAATATTAAAAGGTAAAGATTCACTCAGCCTGATATAGGCTTCCTCATGAATACAGTGCTGTGTGGCTCTCTTACACGACCTGTATTTGTAGCTTGTGGGGATAAATTGTCTTTTTTGCCCAGAAACAGTGAAATGTGTTTGGACACAAAATCATTCATTACACTTCCATTCTACATATAGAGCTTTTTTTCTGATGGAAGGGTGCATGCAGCAATTAAGCTTTTTATAGAGAAATATACCTGTACAGTATATGCGACAGCAAAGATGATATATATCTAGAGCTTTGGCTTCGGTTTCTGAAAGCAGCAAAGAGTGCCACTCCAAGCTGTCTTTAAAGATTGCAGTAAAAGGTTTATGATCTGTATCTACTAACATGGGTGACTCATAATAAATGTACTCCAAAGGTATAGTGCCATGTCCAGCACTGATTGCTCCTACAAATGAGTGCTCCTCTTCACTAGAGTAATTTGTAATCATATAACAGCTTGACTTTCTGTCTGAAAAGCATAGTTTTGTCAGATTGGTTTATGCCACTACATCTCTCACAGGATTTTCAGAGACTATGACAGCTGTTGGTTTCATATTTACTCCCACATTTTTCTGTATTTTAAACACATGTTGTTTCTCCTTCTTTACTCTGAATGTTCTAGATGCTGTTGAGGCTTGCTTTCTTTAAGAAAAAAAATAAAAAAAAGAAAAGAAGAAAAGCAACCAAAATACTAATGTATGTTATGAACACATGTATTATATTGTTTTTTTTTTATAAACAGACTTAGCAGCTTTTTTATTTTTTCTTGCTTCCTTTAAGAGATTCTCTTTTTGCTATTCAATCTCAGAGGTTACACTAGTTTTGCTGGGCATGCCCAAAGGTTTTGTTCTGTTTTGTTTTGTTTTTTTTTTTATTATAAGAACTCTTTTGCTGTATTCTTGGCTTGCTGAATAGTTGTGACCAAATCCTGCTGTCTGAAGTACGTGTGGTATATAGACTGCCTACAGTAGTTTTGATTGTATTTTGTAAAGAAGCAGAAATTTCAGGAGCTTGTGGATCATTGATTACAGTTTGGCTCCTGTAAGAGGAAAGAAAAATAGACCAGAAACTCTTCAGCCTGAAGAAGGGGTGCTGAGGAATAGGAATAAAAACCTGAATGCAGGGTGAAAATTAATAGAGAAGGATTACAAGAGCAACATGAAATCACGAGGTAGAGCAGTAAAAAAAAAACCAACCAACAAACCAAAACTCAAAGGAAATTTTACACAATGCAGAACTGGACTCTGGAACTCATTGGCATGTGATGTTGATAACAAAAATGTAAATGACTTCAAAAAGCATTTAGACCCAGTAATGAAAGACATATTCACAGAGAGACAACTGCTAATAGCCCAAATTTTTGCAGTCAGAGGAGAGCATACTTTGGAGCTGTGGGAAGGGGATCCTAGCATATGCTTGAATTGCAGGAGAAATTGGCATTTATGGAACAGGTTTTGTGTAACTGGGGCTGTAGATGACAACGTGTTACTATTTGTGCAGTGACACTGGTAAGAATAAGAACTGCTGTCAGGTTTTAACTGCTTCTGAAGCAGACAAGCAGAGGGAAACCTTGCTTGCAGAAGAGAGCTCTCTCTCACAAACATGAATGTAGTGCATAAGCTCTTCAGGTAATCAAGGGAAATTAATTCAAACTGTTCACTCTGAAACTCAGTTTGATACTGCAGCATTTTCAGTTTGTACATTTTCGATTAATTCTGCATTCACATACATACACAGAATGCTGAAACTTCTGTTCTTACTAATGTGATGTGTTTCCAGCCCTTTAGTTCTCACCTTAGCTTTCACACTTTTTTGTATCCTGTTTAGCGTAAGACCTCCGATTTCTTGAGAGGAACTGGGTGAACTTAGGCTACCTGACCTTTATGGCTTTGTGCTTTGTCTTCTGAGTTGTTTCTGGGCAATAAATGAACATAGAGATGTAATGGGCAATGCTTAGCCATTGGGGTAAAATTTTTAGTTCGCGCACCTGTAGCTGTGGGTCAGAATTTCCAAATGCTGAGATTTGGGGTTTCCTTGTGGGTAATCTGTTATAACAAATGACTGTAGTTCAGATCATGAGCTTTTAACTGAATTAGTGTTTCCTGTGACAGTAACAGTGCTGAAGACCATGGCTGACATTCTGACTTCTTTAAATTAGTGGAACAATGACTCCATGTAGACAGGAGCACTATACTGTTAAGCCTTCCTCATATTTGATAGACTGCTGTAAGAGTTCACTCTTGTATAGGTTAAAAAAGCATCTTATCTCTGTTGGTCTGTAGCATAATTGTTATCTATAATGCTATTAAGAATGTTCAGGTGATATCAGATTTCAGCATATAGTGAAGGGACAATTCAGCTTCAGTAATCTGTTTAGGTTTAAATGTTGAATTCTGCATGTTTTAATTTGTTTGCAAGGTGCCCCAGGTAACAATTGTATTACAGTGTGTGGTTTTGCCGATAACTGATGAGATTAGCACAAACTTCAGCTACATTCTTCTCAATGAGGAGAATATTTCTGTTTTGATATCAAGGCTTGTTTTTAGTTAGTTAAGGCAATGCAAAATAAATAATCTCAACATACTAATTTATTATATCACTTGCTAGGATTTTGGAAAAAATTTCTCACTGTGAGAGTGGTAAGACACTGGCACAGGTTGCCCAGAGAAGCTGTGACTGCCCCATCCCTGGCAGTGTTCAAGGCCAGGTTAGACAGGGCTTTGAGCAACCTGGTCTAGTGGGAAGGTGTTCCTGCTCATGGTATTGGGGTTGGAACTATGTGATCTTTAAGGTCCCTTCAAACCCAAACAATTCAATGATTATATGTAATAAGGAACTGACCAGAAAATAAGAGAATTAATGATTTAAAAAAAATACAATCAGTTTTTTATGTCTGCTATTTAAATTAAGGTCTCCTTGTTACCTGAAAGCTAACTTTAAAGTGAAAGCTTTCTACGTGGTTAAGTATGCCTAATAACTTGAACACAGAAAGAATCTGAATAATGTTTCCAGGCCTTCCAAGACCTTTCATTTGTCATAAACAGGAATGACTGATAGTGAGGATAGGACAAGCGACAGCTTTGAAAAATGATTATTTAAGCATGTATTTTCCCTGAGCAAAAGGTGGATGTTTCTTGATAACTACCTGTAAAGCATATGTTCATATTCTCAGGCCAGACTGGCAACAAACGTGCTGCATACAGGCATGTTTGGGTGCAGATGATTGAGAAAAGAACTGGAGATGAAAGAAAGGCTATGCTGTGCTGGTGAAAGAAAGGCAAAAGTCCTGTAACCTCAGTGAAGCCATTCCACAACACACCAGCTGAGCATCACCCTAGTTTGAACAGTGCCGTTTTCATTGGATTATTTTAATTTTCTGCTGTGAAGAACTTCTTCTGACATTTTTCATCCCTATTTCTTTTTTAAAAAATTGCTGAGGTTTTTATGGATTACATCATTGCTTAAAGCTTTGCTTGACCTCAGAGGCTCTTTTGCAATCAAGGAGAGCACTAGCCAGCATTGTACAGCCTGTGCTGTGCAAACACGCATTGAATACTGTAATTCAGTCAACTCCTGCAGATCGAGCTTGCAGTGTTTATTTTAGAAAATGGAGAAAACTACCATAGATTCCTCTAACTGTAAAATGAAGGTCTTTCACTTATGTTACATTGTGACCCATCCACTGAGGAAAATTGTCTATATATTTTTACAGATTTCGCCCTTATCTGTTATTCTTAATATACTCTCACAAAATTTTTATTTCAATTACCAGTGATTTCCTTGTTGCTAGCTGATTTTTTAGGTTTTTTTTTAAGGGCAGTTTGTCGTAAAATGTGGGCTCATGTATTTCTTTTGCAAACTGTGGGTTGATTCTGAAAAAATCAGATGCTATTACTGTGTAGCTACTGTCAATTTTACCAACATGACCTTCTCTCTCTGAATAGGATGGGCTTTGTCATTGCTGAGGAAAATATACATTTTATTTTGCACAGAAAATATATACTGATCATTTTTTAAAATACATACTCTCTGGTATAATGATTACAATTGGACTGTACCTACATTGCAGCTACTGTACAGCTTCTCTAAAGATATATTTTTGACACTTGTAATGGAATCTTGTTTATGCAGATGAAAAATATGTATTTGACTGAAAGTATTTATGACGTAAATACCTCAGAATTAAAACCAACAAGCCAAACACAGAACTATGGAAATGTGTGTATCAAGCCTGAATTTCAAGAGATGCAAGAATTGCAGCCATATAACTCACTCCCTGCAATGTATTAACGTTATAATTAATCACCTCATAATTGTCTGTTCCTATCATATAACTATACTCACTATGCTATGAATGCTACTGGATAAATGTAACTGAAATGTCAGACTTTATATGGATTTGTGATGTAATGTGTAACAGAACTCATTAAATGAATAATCGATAGAGTAAAAATAGTTAATTGAAAGAAATCTGCATCAACCAAAAGGGATACATAAATCTCCCTCCTTGTGTTTGCATAACTCCATATACCACAAAAAAAGAAAAGAAAGGCACCTAGGGTGCCTGTCTTCTGGTCATGTTGTTTTGTGATGTACATGCCTCAAAGACAAGCATTTTGTTAAACATGATTGATGACTTTGACAAACAGAAGATATGTGGTTAAAATTCATAGAAGTAACCAAAAGAATGTTCCTTTTGTGTGTCACATCTCTGAAAGCATTCAGTTTGGAGTAACAATTTACATGTACAGTCAACGTGCTCTTCTATGTAATTTCAGAATTTCTGTGTAGACACCACCAAGAAATTGTGCTCAAATCAAGCTGCTGATGTTTTGGAACTACAAGTTAGTTGTCAAAATGATTTGGTGCATCATGACAATAAGAAGGACATGACTGGGAATGTTACATTAGTGGAAACCAGTGTGATTAAAGGTCAGTTCAGCTTTATTATTTGAGTTATTAATATAACAAAGCTTAAACCCAGCCCTGATAAATAATTTACATGCAGAATTATCTTGCATGATTTCACTTGGAATATGTGGCTTAGTCAAAAGAGATGAAAAGTGAACATTTCTGTTATTTCTCCATAAATGCCATAAGGCAAATTCATCCAAGCTCTCAACAGCAGCATGGTATTAAACTCTGTTTGACACTGCAGCATGAATATTCAGTAGTTTTAGGAACAGACGTGTGGAAAAGATGCACTTTCCTTTTGCTTTAGGATGATGCTTACACATAATCTGTTGTTAAAAACACTTATTCCAACAGGTTTTAAAGATGAGCAAACAATTTACGTTAAAGATATCAAGATGTCTTCACATTTTTGTATTTTGAAGAAAAAAAAAATTGAGCAAATTACTTGACTGATAATTGTTTCTAAAGTCACTGTTTGCTTGAATTTCCCAAGCATTTTCAATAGCTGGTTAGTTTTTCTAGTTATCTTTCAAGTTTTTCCCTTTTCAGAAAGAAATGTAGTGAAGTTGAGATACTGGATGATAAGAGGAGAAATTCAAAAGACTTTGCAGTATATATAGAAAATAAATTTGATTTAATTAATCTGTCAGTCACAGGTTATATCTGAAATACGAACACTTCACATTAATTACAACACTAAATATCAGGAAGACTAAAGCACAAATGCTCATTCTCATGGTATTTGTTAACTGATAACTGATACCATAACTGGACTTCCCATAAAGTTTCTCTTTACTGTCTTGTCATTTAGTTTGTAAGACTCCTAAAAATGACTGTCTATTTGAAACTACTCATATTGACACTGCCAAATGCAACATAAACAGCTTTTATAATGAATTAGTGTAGCATGCTGAATATTCACTAATCCTTACTGCTGTAGAAGTTGATTGCTTGCAGATTGGTTTTTGAAAGGTATTTTGGTATCTGGCTGCTTTGAAAGATAATCCCAAATTTGATAATTAGTGACTTTGAAAAATCTACCTGCAGGCTCTGTTTTGTCACTGCTTAATGATTTGATTAGATTTTATAGGGGTAAATGGTAGCTTCTATATTGGCAGCCACAAAAGACAGTATCCTCTGTTTAAACCTCAGGAAAAAAAATGAGTACCGAGGTGAGCTAATGTTGTACTCTTCTGTGCCAAGGGCACTACCTGCAAAACACTGTGGCTTGGCTTTGAAAAACACTGTCCATGCCACAAGGATCAGTTGGATCACTTGCATGAATTAATCTCTGTGGGGTGAGGGAAGCAGGGGGGGTGCACCAGAAGAAAACATAACCAAAGCATCCTTACTGAAGTAGGCCAGGCTTAATGTTTATGCTGAGGACTGTCTTATTCACAGATTAAAAATAGCCTTTGTTACTGAGGGTTTCAAACAAACACTCGGTACCTTTGTTTAGTACATACATAGAAAATCAAGAAGCAGCACATCATAATGTTTCTACTTTTGCAAGGCTAGGAAATTGCTTCTTGTTTAATTGCCTTGGCATATATCCCTGCACAAACTGTCTAAATTTGAGTGTAGTGTGAGTTTGAGCTAGGCAGATTTAACCTAGATGAAAGAACAGTGATGGATTGTACACTGACAAAATCAAATGTTTTTCTGTGAGATGTGTGTTAGTATAGTCCAAAATTATTTGACTTAATTTAAAGATAATCGCAGAATTATACAGGAGAGTTGATTAGATGACATAGCAGTTCTTCCAGGCCAGCCAAAGGATTCCCATGAGTCCACTGTTGCGTGCAGCAAGCTTGTCTGTTCCAAAAAGTATACTCTGCTCTGCTAATTCACAAGATAATGGATTAGAAAATATGTCATGACTAATAACACAGACACACTCCTGTGGGTTTTGAGTAGGAGGAAATGCACCATTCACTGACTAATCTTTAAACTTCTACTGATGAATGTTAAGCCACACTCCAAAGCACCAACCTGTTTCAAATTCCTAATAAGGAAGTTGAATCTGTGCTCTCAAAAAAAAAACCCCAACAACCAGAGACAATTGTTATTTCTTACCAAAGGCCAGACAGTTCCAAAAAGCAAAGCAACATGTTTTTCTTTCAGTTTTAAAGTCTCTATTGTCTTTCCTTACAGAGTTCATGTTAATAAATACAGGATTTATTACCTTTGTTTCTAAGAAATTGAACCTTTTTCTTCTGTTGCAATTAAACCTGAATTGACCACGAAAGACATTATCGTATTTTCTTATATTTGAATGAGTTTGAATTCATTAGAAATAGTAGCAATATCTGCAGGATAATAACTCTCATTACAAATCTCCTGTATCAGTTTTTCTATGACCTTGAAATTTATACTAAGTGGAGTTTCTAAAACATTACCTAATCTTCTTGCTTGTGGTTTAGTTTTCTGGAATTGTTACAGTCTGCAATAAAAAAAGTGTTTATGTTGACTTTTTTTGTTGGTGTCAGGACATTTTGGGGAAGATATTTATACATTCCAACTTTAAGCACTTGATTTAGGAGGCCAGTGAATTGGAGAAAATGAAAAAAGAATGGGTCTGCTGATTGCAATTTAGGATACACATGTAATGTCTATTAATTTGGCAACAGTTTTAGAAATTTCTGCCCCTGTACTGTAGCTTGCTGTCCCATCAGTTAGGGCCATATATTTGGTTACGAATCTGTGGTTTAAAACAAATATTAAAATGAATTAAACAAAATACCCCAAAAATATAGAATTAGGAATTCTTTAAAAAAAAAAAAAAGGCAAAAAAGCTGTTCTTTCTTTGACGACATCACAGTTACTCCTTATTCAGAATTAGGAATTAGGCACACAGTGGTAAGCAACATGAATTAGGAATCCTTTACTGTATGCATGTATAACAACTCTATCCAGCTTCCACACTGCAACTCTGTCTTTGGTTAGGGCAAAACTGTTATTAGATACTTTGGCTTCTATGGTCCTGTAACTATCTTTAAAAAACTGTAATTGGACTCTTTTTCCAATTTTTTGGGCTGTGAACACAAAACTTATTCTTGGCTGGCGCATATTCTGAGGTAAGTTTAAAAAAGGGAAGAAAATGTGACAGAGATCACATCACCTCATAGGATGGAGAGTACACTTTACTAAATTATATTTAAACATTTTCAATCAGCTTTGCTCTTAACCAAACTGTAACTTGTTGTACAGCAGGGCAAAGAAAGCATAGGGTCTGAATCGTTACATGTTTAATTCATTTATTAGATATGACTGATTGTAATTGCAGTAATAGGCAGAAGTTCCAGGCAAGAGCTTGTAGAAGTGGTTGCAAAGGAGAAGGTATCACAGTGTTACCTGTAGGGTAACTGAAGGGGCCTTCACGTGAGCCATCTTTCCCGGTGTCCAGCAGCGCTGCCTGGCTCTGCTCCACCAGCTCTGTGCAGAGCAGCATCTGGTATCTAAAGGGGTGAATGACAGTGCCCTCAGCCCTCCTCATACCTTCTTGAGGGAAGGTATTGTTGGGCTTCAAATATGCAATTGTTTAAAACTTGTGGGAACTGTTTCTCATCTGCAAGAGCTGTTGATACACTGTGGGTTTATTTTACAAAAAGAGGCAGCAGAGCAAGAGTAGAAATTAGTGTCTCTAAGAATTCAATAAAACTGGCAAGGAGAAAAGTGACAAAGAAAAAAATTAAAATATAAAAGGACAGTGAAAACAGCCAACAGATGTCTTTTCCAGGAAATTTACGGTTTTTTAAGAAATTAAGTTTAAGATTAAACTTTTCCAAACAGAGGGTTGGTAGATTCCAGTGAGAGATAAATATTGCCCATACATGAATTGTAACCCTACAGTACATATTAAATACTTTGATTGTAGCACTTTGCAGTTTTTAAAGGTAAATTACATCATCACATGAAGTAATAGTTGGTGAATACCAGCTCAAGGAACAGTCCATTAGTCTTATAGAGATTGACTGTGCTATCACTGGATAATTTTCAGTAGCACTCCCTAATGAATTAGCTCCCATTAGCACTGAGGAGCATTAGAACCAGGCCTACAGGAAATAAAATGATACTGTTCGTAAAAACACTTTGGCTTGTGTATATGCCTTTAGTTCTGTACATTTTCACTTCAGTAATGTGCAGAAATAAGGATGTGTTCCAAGTTTAATCCACACTGCTATTGCACATAATAATTCACAACTATTGTTTTCAAGTTAGGCATAAATAAACACTAAATGTTATTATGTGGTTGAATGTTAATTTATGCAGCACAAACCTGAACTGAGATATTTGCTACAGCTATAAAACTGTGCTATGGTCACGGCCAGGGGTGTTTAGGTATGCAGCCTTGCATGTACATGAGTTGGGTTTTCTAGCACTAGTTTCATTCAAGCAAGGGTCCTGACGGGTTGAGTTGCTTCTGTTCCCTACATTTTGAAGGAGGGCAGAATGGAGAATTATGACAATTGTGACCTTGAATTTTGTGAAAAAACAGCAACTGCATTCTGAAGGGGAAAAAAAATCCTACTCATTCAAGGATACAAGTGAGATAAATGGAAATTTTTAGTCTGCAGAGCACTACCCTTCCACTATAATGGCAATTGTAATTATACAAATTGTTCCGGGAAGAGCAGAATTAATGAAATTCAGTTTAATAAGTATTCAGATCTGTTGTCCCCTACTGCTCTTCTCCTGGTAATAACCAAAACTCTCCCTATGGCACTCCTGTCAAATGAAAAAGAGCAGGTCTGGAGCTACGTGTGTGTTGAGTGGCCAACCAATTTATCCTGCTGGCTGCTGCCAAATGGAGTGTATAACAGCTGTGTTCTGCATGCTTTTCTTTCAATAGAGGAACTAATTCAACTCTCGCTTTTGTAACCACATTGAGACTTCTGCCCCCTTTTCAAATCTGACTGAAATTGGCAAAAAAACCTTTTAAAAGTACTGAAGAAACTGACAGATGGATAGATAGGCAGCACAATGACAGCTGTTTTCTTAGCAGGCTGAGATAGCATATCTGATTCAGTAATTCAGTGTTGAGACTAATAGATTTTTTTCAATCAGGGAAGGAAATTGCATTGATTTCACTGTTCAGAATCCTCTTGGGATCGTTCAGCTTGTCCCATTCATTGCTTAATACTTTATTGAAGTGTAAATATATACATTTCAGAAGGCATGCTACACAGGTTTGGGACTAGGGACAGCTTTGATTTAGTATGGCCTGATGACATTAATTTCCCTTCTCCTTGAGCTATCATGCTTAGAAGCATATCCTTTTGTTTGCATGTGTTTGGAAAAGAATAAAGTCTACCTATGCCATCCATGAGCAATCTGTGCTTTATATCCATATTAGCAAGTCTAAGCACAGAAACAGTATTTCCCCTGCTGAATCAAAGGGATTAGTTTATTCTTTCAGTGCCTGTTTTATTCATTAATTTACCTTTGCTTATATCAAACACAGCCCACTTGCAAATGAACTACAAACCTGAAAATGCTTATTAATAAGATAGTGGCCACATGTGTGAGTGAGATCTGAATTAAATTTCTCATCATACATTTGGAGTTTTGGTTGGGGTTTTTGTTGCTGTTGTTTGGGTTTGGTTTTGGTTTTTTTTCTTTTGATGCTTAGATCTGTAAATACCTTGCTAAGTTACTCATTCCTAAAAAGTAGCAGGGGTACTTGTAGGAAAATTAGTCTATGATAAACTCTGTGCTGGTGTGGCCAGACAGCTGTTTGATTAACTTCAGGGTTATTTCTGGCCTTAAAAAAAATTATAAAGGAAAAGATCACAACTTCAGAAAGAAATGATTCCTAAGCAGTTTTTCAGGGAGAGACACCTCAGCTTTGGAGAGTCTCGGAGCACAAGTGGGAGTTGGACATCACTGAGAGTATGTGCAGCTATTTTCTTGATGAGGGGGTACACAGTGGCCATAAGAGTAAGCTTGGAAGGGTTCTTGTTTCAGAAGCTCAGTCGCATAAAGAAGGACCTGTTTGACAAGCACAGCCTTGCTGGGAGGTCAGATAGGCTGTGAGGCCCTGTGCATGTGTGCATGTTGCAGCGAATTAAACAAACAGGAGCAGCTTTACCAAAGGCAGTGTTTCACACTGTTTTGCCATTTCAGGTGAAACCTTTTGCTTTAGAAACACAGTATCATCTCAGCTCCATATAATGTGAAGCTTCCTGATAAAACCCAAAGGTGAGCTGCTCCTGGTGAGGGAATTTCTGTCCTACTGCTACCTGGTTCTTCCCCACCATAGCATGAACGAAGGGATATGGTGGCTCTGGAGGTGGAATGTGGGACACTCACTGGCAGATACTCGTGATGTCCTGCTCCACATGACCAGTGGTCCAATGTGTTTTTTGGAGCTACCTCTAGCCTCAGGGAAGCAGTAGAATCACCCAGGAAGGGAAGAAGACCCTGAGAGCAGCAACCTATACCTCACCAGTATGAGCTGTAATGTGACACTGTCGCCATGCCAAGATTCAGTGCAGAACTCATCCCAGTGCTGGAGCTGCAGAGAGGCCTTCTGTGAGGGTCTCTGCCCTTGTGGGAAAAGGCCACTGCTTTTGGGAGGGTTTGTCTTCAGTATTGCCTCAAGTTGGTCTAGGTGGATGTAAAGAAATATGCTTCAGAACTTTCAATTTTAACCTCAAGCCACTTTCAAGCCTGTATCTTTGTTATATCACCTTCAGATTAAGAAGAAACGGGGGGGTTGTTCTAGGAAATCCCAAAGTAACACAACAGTTTCCCAGCTGCAGAGGCTCACCTCTTCAGGCAATGAAACATGACAGCAAGGGAGCAAATCTGCAATAGGGATGGTACATGATGCACATGGCAAGTGGACTGCTTTTCTCTTGATACAGTCAGACAATTTTATCTGCCTGCTTTTATGCCGTCAGTGATCACACTTTTTAACCATTTTAATAAACCTTATAGTCACTTGTGCTCAGCTAGTGGGGAGTAGACAACAGATTATCCTGTTTGCCCATAGACACTGAGGTACAAGTACTGTGCAAAAACTAAAATAGGAATTCTTCAGCTAAGACTCTCTTATAAAATGCTCAGCTAGGTTTCATTCTTGATCTGCCAGGTATTGTTCAGGAACTTGAGCAAGTCATTTAAGATGTGAAAATAAGAGAAGCGAGGAGAACATTGCTTTCTTTGCCTTTTGCTTTTGTGGTTGTCTGTATGAATTGTACAGGTTTTTTTAGGGCAAGGGCAGAATATTCCACTTCCTTACAGTTATTTTTCACTATTGGTTCAGGTCTAACAAATCCTTCACTTGGCAATTGTGAGGCAGAAAAGGATGAGGAAGAAGAGCACAACTACAACTATATGGATGAAAACATAATTGAAAACATAAGAAAAGTATTTCAGGACGCCACCATTAGAAATAAGCATGCAGTCTCTGAAGGAAGAAGGTGAGTTTGACCTGTGATCACTTATGGATGCAAACAAGTGTGGGCAGAATGATTTTTCAGGCTGCCCGGTAACCTCCACTCCCCAAAACAAGGGAGGGTTTCCCCTGGGAGCTGCCACTGTTACCCAGAATATCCTGCGAATAATGCAGAAAGGGCAACTCTGAGCTGCTGCTTGTGACCCCCTGTCACTCTTAGCGATGTCACCTTTGTCAAATCAGTACCTACCATCATTCTGGTGATAGAGATACACAAGCAAGACCAGGTTTGCAGATAGAGACAGTACCTTAATTAGACCAACAGCAGTACTTATAAAAACACACACAAACACAAAGAAAGGCTTTATATCTGAAAGCCTGTGTAATTTTTATGATTTGTGCCAGTTTGCTGTTACAAATTATAGTACTCTAAATGTAATCCTTTCCCTCTTTTGAGAAGCGGATACCTTGTTGTGCATGACTAAGGGTTGTCTCTTAAAAAGCTTTCAGGATTTATATGTGTTTTCACTAAAGCCTCGAGGTTCTGCTCTGGCAGGCTGCAGAGATTTAAAGTGCTAGTGAACAGGGTCTTTGCTTCTAAAAAGCTCCAAGCATCATTTCCAGCTAAACATAGATCAGACTTTTTTCTTAGATTTGAGTGAAACTGAGTAGTCCCACCTCTTTTCACTTAAAGCTGAACCTTCTATGAACACTTGATTTGGCTGAATTGCTGAAAACCCAGCAAAATTTAATGTTGTGTTTCAGAGATTTTATAAACTCCTTTGTTATGAAGTGCTGGTTTATTTCAAAATGTACCTTGTATTTATTTTAAAATGGCATGCAATGTTTCTATTCTATTTGAGTAATGTACTGAATCTGAAACAAGCTATTTTTTTTTTCTGAAATGCTCAAACTGCTCATGACATGACATCCAGGGCAGAGTGTGGTATCTGTGTGGCCATCTCTTCCCCTACTCACAGCCATAGAAACTTCAACTTACAGAAAAGACTGAAAAACGAAACAAAACAGGGCGTTTCACATAATGCATTGCTTTCTCAGTCCACATGTCACTGGGATGGGGACTTTATTGCGTAAAGAAGTCAAGAAAGAGAGAATGAAATTCTATTTTGACTAAAGGCATTAAGGGAAAAGCACAGTTTCAAGAAGATATGCCAGCCAAGGGATCAGCATCCAATTATAGTACTTACTGTTGTGGCATCAGCTCCTTTAAGTCTTTATCCACCTGCCCTTTAAACTCCCTAACAATAGAGGCAAGGTTTCACTATATTAGTTGTCTTCTTTGAGGGTTCTGTCAAAATATGAAAGGAAGGACCTTTACTGCCTTGGGGGAGATCACTGTCTGGTTTGGATTATGAAGCAGTCCCATAAATTATCATCCTTGGTGCATGACAGAAGTATCCACCCTCTGAAATCTTTAGCTAGCCAAGGAGCACATAGCTCCTTCAGACTGGTAGTCTCCCCTTGACCATCAGAAATCTTCCATTATGGCTTTTATCTAGCACTTTAAATTTCTATCAAGCTACCACACTTGCACTTGTGTGAATTTTGTGAAAATATAGATTTGATGTGGGCATGTGAAATTAACCTTTAACGTGGGCAAAAGCCCTATAAATTATCTAGCCAGGCAAAATGATTAATGGAACTTAAAAAATCAGGTTTTGAGCATGTATGCTACACAGCTGGCTAAAGGGACTATTAAAAAATAACCAAATTAACTCTTTTAGGCTTACTTACAGGCAAACAATGAACAAAAATGTGTTGTGTCTTGCACCTGTGCTAAATGCCTAGCATCTGATCATGTTAGTTCTACCTCAAGAATTCACTAGTCAACCATTTCCCACACATGGTCCCTCCCTTCCTCTGGATATTTATGCTGTATATGAATATCCACTTTTAATTACTTGACACACATGATCAATCAAAATTAAAACTGTTGATCCAAATGACTTTTAAATAGAGTCATTAAGGGAAAAATTGTTTTAATGAAATACAGAAGTAAACTTCAACAGTCAGGTGTACTTTGAGAAAATCAGTATTATTTGTAGTGTTTCACCAATGCCCCCAAAAAATCTTTCCACAATCAGCACCAAAGCAGGCCAGGATGATATTAGTAATGGCTAGTCCTCACCCTAAGCAGGAGGGAGAAAGAAAGAACAGAGATTGCCTCAGGTCATTGCTATGTTAATTTTGATAGAATAAATGTGCCCAAGGGTCAACGATGTTAACATGACCTCATCACTGCAGAACAACGAGCAATTAAACCAGAGACTTCACTAAAGATGCTTGAGCTTGCTATAGCAACAATCACCATTAACATATTTTAGCCTTTCATTAAAGATTCAAGAGAAAGTAAGAAAAAAACTCTCTGAAAGCATTTAAATGGCATAGCTTTCTTTATAGCAACTGAAGTTTATTTCCTTTTATTGCCAAGAGTTGTTGAGGAGGGGGGATTTTTTTTTTCTAATGAGTAATGCCCTTAGTTTTGCAGTCTTTTAGAAGGCATTAAAGATGTCAACAGTGGTTTTTCTTGGGTGTGAGAAAAATGGGAGAGAGAAGGTTCATTGCAACGAACTGGAATAGCTCTGGTGCTGCTATAATGTCTCAGTCCATGTCCCTGCAAACAAAAATGAGATGGAGGCATGCAGCAGAAGCAACAGCAATAAAAAACAACAGCAAAACTGAAGAAGGCAGCTTCTGTCTCCAGTGTTCATAGCTCCTTGTAACCTCATGGATGAAAAAAGGCAGAAACAGCATGGTCCAGCCAGCTGGAGAGCTGAAAACGAGTACTGGTGTCAGGCTGTTTCAGGGCATTGCTTTCTGGACTTGAACTGCATACAAATACTGGAAAAGGAATAATCTCACCTTACTAAGCATGAATGGTTTATTAAAGAGGAACAAAAAAAGAAAAAGTAGAAAAGAAAGAGAAATGCGGTAGGGAATGGAAAACCTTCACAGCTGTGTTTACTCTTGTCATGAACTCAATAGCTGAGGTGGTTTTGTTTGGACAAAAGAGTTTTCTCTATTTTTAATGTGTAGCATTTTTTTTAGTAATTGCATGGAACAAATTGAGGTACAAATATTTTTTTTTCCTTTTTTTATTTTGGTTGTGTTGGGATGTAGGTTCCTACATAACTGAAAATGAAAACCAACCTTTCTAACCCCACCTCATCTTCATCAGTCCTTTTGTTTTTCTAAGACATTTCTCTGGAGCTTTCATACCACTGACCCTTTAAGCTGGCTGTTTCTTTCATAGCTCTGTTTGTCTCTGGCTGAAAGGCTGAGGCAAACTTTGTAGCCTTCGAGATACTGGAACAAGAAACCCAAATCCATGACTGTAGTAGTATGCTCTTAGCACTTTTGAAAGTCCCCCTCCTCTTGAGTAGTTTTCAATGCAGATTTGGAGCATCACCTACTTTGCTAATTTTCATTGTTAGGTAATTTTTCTACTGCCTGGTGTCTGCACTTTACTCAAGTGCAAACTGAAGCTTTTTTCCCAGGGTGCAATCTATGGTGACTACAGAGGAAAGGAGGAGCCAAGAGGGAGCAAATAAATAGTGTGCTACTCTGGGAGCTGCAATTCGATTCTTAGTTTTGACATAGGCAGGACTTCAAGCAGCTTATCTCAAAGCACTTATGAGTTCAGAGATCCTAAGTGCAGGGAAAACTATCAGGTTACCATGATTATCTAGATGTTCTTCATACATGCACAGGTCTTGCCATTCCCCTAGAGGGCAGGTTAAAACCTGCATTTTTGTAGTGTGGCAGAGCTGGGAACAGAGCCCACTGGTGAAGTCTGAGCATGCTAGCATATTGCCATTAAATATTAATTAAGGTATTAATTAACTTCCCGCCAGGCCTGCAACCCGGTTTTCCCAGCCCCAGGGCACTCGCGTTGGAAGCCACCCTCCAAGAGGGGGCTATCTCTTCTCCCATATGTGCCAGACCAGCAGTGCCACACAGGCATCATGGACATAGTGACACTGGAGAAACACCACAAAAACTTTTTGCTGGGCTCACAGCTTACACTGGCTAAATGAGCTCTTTCACCCCATATAGCTCAAATTGGGTATAAGCTGCATAAGCTAGACTAGTAAAAGAAAAATCCACTGGTATGAGTTTCACACACTTAGACAAAGTTGCTGGCATGGCTGTGATGGAGTCATACATCAGCTTTTTTCTGAAGTCTTGGGAATGCTGGTATAATTGTACTGACACACCATTTTACAGCACAGACAAGCCCTAACTAGCAGCCAGTTGACTCAAGAGCTCGTTCACTTGCATTCTCTGTGTAATTTTTAAATCAAAATGTAAGGATTTCCTGTTTCACCCTGTCATTTTGCTTTGTTTGTTTTCAGAGACATCTGAAGTAAAATAATTCTGAAATTAACTGGAAACAAATAGGAAGCTGTGTCCTTCACACATTATGGTCGACCTCAACTGTAAGAAAAAGCTGCTCATGAAAGCGTCCTTTTCTCATGAAGAGCACATGAGGCTGTAATTTAACTATAATAATCCCCTGAGAAACTAAACTGCTTACTTGTCCTAAATAAGAAGTCAAACCAGATAATGTCTCATGACCCCTTGAAGGGACAAAGTTCCTCTGTACATATTTATTCATGAATTCAGATAATGATGCCAAGTCCAATATTTCATTCTTATTGCACCTGAAATTCCAGTGGATTTTCTGAACCACTGTAGGGCATATGTAAAATGAATATCTCTTACTGAAACAGCTGCTTGCTTGTTTCCTTTGGTTTTTGGAGACGTGAATAGTAGAAAGGGGATTGAGTGTTGTCTGAGGTGAACATCCATTTCTTTGGCCAGTCTCATATGCTTCAGTTTAAAGCTCAGAATTGGAAACAGCCATATTCTGTCACTCTTTCAGACAATGACAATGCTTTATTGCACAAGCAGTACTGTTACCCAACAAGTAATTCACCCTGTAAAGCAATGCCACTCCTACCAGAGGGAAGTGTTACTCAGAAGGTCTACAAATGCCTAAATTAGATAGCACTGCCATCTCCATAACCCCTTGCACAGCTTAAATTATCTAGAATCACACTAGATCTGTTTATTTTGCTATTATGTTCAGCAATTTGCTGAAAATCCAGCCAGGAAGGAAGGATAGAATCTGGAGCTGAGAGAGTAGTATTTGTGCTGATATTAGAGCTGCTGTATTCCTCCCTGGGGTCACTGTGTGTAGTCACACTAGCTGCACAGGTAGAATGTACTAAACATCTTTGGGTGGCACAGGCCCTAGGCCTCATATTCTGGCAGAGCCAGTCTGATACCCGTCATTTACAGCACATAAGAGCAAGATTTGGGCAGCGCATACATAGTGAGTGCTGTGTTTCCAGAAGTGTTAGATCTAGGGCAAGTACATATCCCTCTGGCAGTACTTTGACTCAGAGGAAATTATTGAGAACTGATGTGTAAATACACAGTTGATGTGCCAAAAGTTTCCAGACTCAACAGCAGCTTGATCAGAGTGGCATATCCAGAAATCCCAGACAGAGGGGTGGAGAAAGGGAAAGTATTTAGAAAGCCTAGGCACACCACATTTTTAGTCCTACTGAGGAGTTAAAAAGCAAATATTCACAAAAATTCCTTAATATACTTTAGTCTTTTCAAGCAGACAGTACAGTATCTTCAGATTTGCCTATTAAAATTCTACTGAATAATTTTCACTAATTAATTTAGAATTTCTCAATATTGTCTCAAATTAATTTATTCAAGATAAATGTTCATCCTCATTAAAATCAGTTACAATTTAAGTATTAAGAATATCACTTGGAGTGCTTTGATTCCATGCATATGTAGCATACAGTGTTTTGCATATCAGTAGTTATTACAGAGGCTTGCAGGTGTGTACAAAACTTGTAGCTGGCTGACATCACTTGTGGGTATTTGAAATAAATTTGAAGCTTTTTTCACTAAAATCTGTTTTTCTCGGTATAGCAGCTCAAAACAGCCCTGTTTGTTACGCCAGCAAATGCAGTCTGGTATTTGAATAAAAGAAATTTGTTGTGTATTTTACTGACTTTTTTTCTTCTACTGAATGTTATGTTGTCCTTTGCTGGATGGCTGAAAAATATGGTAGGTTACTACCACGATTTTCCTTCACTAAAGTACCAGAACCCTGACTTCTGCAGCTAGAAAGGAGGGGAAAGCCTTGTGGGCTGCACTGGCAGATCAGTGCCATCAGCTTGAGTGACGTGACTCCTTCTGTCTGCTCAGCACTAAAAAGGCCACATCCAAATCACTCTATCCAGTTCTGGGGCCCCCAGTACAAATGGATGTGGACATACTGGAGTGAGTCCAACAAAGGGCACTTTGTTGAGGACTCGGAGCATCTGAAATACAAGGAGATGCTGAGAGAGCCTAGTAAAAAGAAGGTGCTCGTTAGTTGCTCTAGGTGTTAGGATGGGTGTGAATTGGATAGGATGCAGTTACTTTTCCTGCAGTTACTTTTCCAGCAGTTACTTTTCCAACAGTTACTTTCCCAACAAATATTAAGCTTCTTTCAGATGTTCCCAAAGTATATGGGATTTAGTCTGTGGACAATACCCAGACTTCTAATGCGTTTTTATAATTTCTTCCCCTTAAAATCCTTCCATAGAAGCCATGTCTGTTATGGTTTAAGTCCAGCCAGCAACTAAGTACATTGCAGCCACTTGCTCAATCCTCTACCCTGCTCAGTGGGATGGGGAGGGGAATCAGAAGAAAGGCAAAAGCCCATGAGATAAGAATAATTTAATAATTGAAATAAAAGTAGAATGTAATAATACAATATCAACAACAATAATAATAGGAAATAAAATAGAAAGAGAGGGAGGAATAACCTCACCCCCAAAAAACCTCAGGTGATGCACAATACAATTGCTCACCACCTGCTGATGGATGCCCAGCCTGACCTGAGCAGTGATCCAGTCCCTTCTAGGTAAATCCCCCCACTTTATATACTTGGCATAAAATGCTCTAGTATGGAATACCCCTGTGGCTAGTTTGGGTCAGGTGTCCTGTCTCTGCTTCCTCCAGGCTTCTTGTGCCCCTCCTCATTGGCAAAACATGAGAGATTGAAAAGTCTTTGATCAGGGTAAGTGCTACTTAGCAACAACTAAAACATCAGTGTGTTATCAGCATTGTTCTCAGACCAAAGCTAAAACACAGCACTGCACCAGCCACTAGGAAGAAAATTAACTCTATCCCAGCTGAATGGATAGAGTAGATCCTGTCACATAAGAAGTCTGGATCTGACACCCTGGTCATGTGCAACAATCTGGTCTTGTATATTCAGCCTCCTTGAGTTCAATGAGTAGTATTCATCTGAGTAAAGGTGGCAGACTTTATGAACCTTTTAAATATATTAGTAGCAGAGATGTCTCTGGTATCTTTTCCTTAGGCACATGTGCCAACATCATATCCTATCACAGAAATGAGAACTAGCGTGGCTAGTAAGTTTACATGATGCAGAGAGGCAGTGGCATTTGTATTAGGTTCTTGGCATGAAAGAGAGATCATGGTGCTGTGCTATGAGGAAAGAACATCCAGTCTTGCTGCAGAAAGCAGAGGGGAGGAAGGAGGCATGAAGTAATATCCTAGTAAAAGGTTGATGTTTAAGACTTAATAAGTATTGTTATTCTCTTATGCCATACAGATGACCAGAGTGATTTTGTACTATTTGCTAATACATGTTTGACAAAGCTATAATGCCAACACGATCCTTGAGGAATCTGGTTATCATTCCCAGACATTAAAGCTCAAGAATACTGCATTTGAGAGGGGAAAGCCATTTTCAAGCTGAACCCAGACCACGATCACTATGCCTGAAGAGAATACAAGTGTATTTAAATAATGAGATATTTGCTTTGCAAAAGATTGGCATAAGCTTTTACACAGGCTTGTTAGCTTAAAGGCTTATCTCTTTTAATGCTAAAAAGTATTTCCACTGTGTTGTCACTGAAGGCCTGCTCAGGAGCAGCTGCTTCCGCAGCACTCCATGTGTGCCTAAGCTCTTAGTGAGATGGCATTTTCTGTTTGGATGATCAACATGCATATTTTTTATATATCCAGCCTTTGTGCCTGGGAAGATAAGAAGAATCTTCTTCCTGCATTCTTCTTTAAATGCCAAAAGCTCTTTTGTTTAAATACATGTCAAACAAATGCTTATCTACCACACTCCTCCCAATAAGAGGCCACTGTTTATTCTTGCTCTCTCTTCACCTAATGCATATGCCACTATTCCTACCTCTCATAAGATTGCTCAAGTCTTTTCCTAACTTTTGTCACTTTGATGTGCCTGTACCACATTAACTTTCAACAACGTGACACCATATGAGAACTGATAGTTTCCAAAGAGAAACCGTTTTCTTGCCTCTACATTATGTATTAGTGGCAGGTTGTTTTGGGTTTTTTTTGTTTTGTTTTTTTCTTTTGTTCTTATTTTCCTCCCACCTTGTTTTGATGCACCTGTGTGCTGGGAGTGTTCTTGTGCTTTGCAGTACTACATGTCTTTGATGAGCTGCTTCCGTCTCTTGTCGGGTTTTTGTATTTTCTAGGATAGCCATTTACGAGTCTCTGGAATTCTAAACTGCACTGCTCTGATCTAAGTGCAGACTGCCAGCTGCTGGAAGGATTGGCTTGCCTTTGCCTTGCTGCTGCTGCTGCTCTTGCCCCAGTCAGCCTTCTGCTGATACTTTTCTCTCTGCTTTTTTTCTGATGCCCACACTTTCTTCCTAGGATCCATCTATTCTGTTTCAAGATGTCTGGTTTTGTTCTGCTTGTAAGAATCCACCACCTCTGTTCTGTCTAAACTTCTATATGTGCCTCAACCTCCAAAGCGCAATTGCTGGCCGATTTCTAAAGTCTTTACCTGGCTGGTTGGCATGCTGTTTAGGACAAAGTGTCTCAAATATACAAGTGTTCGATGCTGCAATAAGAAAGATGGTTCTTTTTCAAAACACTAAAGTATTTCCTAATGTTGTCATAAATTCAGGTAAGGAGATACTTGCTTTTTAAAAATGTGTTTTACAAATATCCCTTCAAGTGCAGCAGTTTATAAATTGTTTCTTTCCTATTTGTATTGATGGCTCTTTTTGTTTTCTCAAAATACACCTTAGATGAAGTTAACCACAGAAAAGCTAAAAAATTTTTTCCAAACTTTTCTGGAACACAACTAACTTAATATCTTAACAGCTGGCAGCTGTGGTAATTACTTTTACATTATGCCTAAAGTCTGTTGGAATCTAATTACTCTGATCTATGAACCAGGTAATTAAGGTAAAAACTCCCATATTTTCTTAGACCTCATTAATGTATTTCCTTTGAAAATTGTTAGCTAATGATGGTACATTAAGAGTTTATCCATAAAATGACAGTGAATGATTAAAACCCTTGTCCTGGGACGTTAAAGGACAGAACAGTGTTTAACTGCTCAATGTGCCAGTAATTATTTCTTAATTTCCAGTGCAAGTATGGTGCAAATTTGGGGAGAAAGGACTAATCAAACTGGGAAAGTGGCAGGGAAAGACAAATAATTTTCTTTTATTTCATTTACTTGATATGTGGCTAATAATTCAGGAAGTGTGGAGACTCCTGAGGAGCTGGTGTTTCTCCTGCTGTCTGGGATCTGAAGGGCAGCCACAGAAGGTGCCTTCCAGAGGGGCCCTGCTGGAAGGACCCTTGCTTGTCTGCTACTGGGGCTGTGAGAGCTTCTCTCAGACACTCTGGCACTGGGGAAAAAGTCCAAATCTCACCCCTAAAGTCCATGGAAAACTTCTGACTGCTGTATGTATGTCAGAAAGGCTATTGCTACAACGGAAATGTGGTATGTGAATGCAACAGAACTCTCTGCTCCAGCAGAAGAGTGAGTGGTGCATGCCTTTCTCCTTCTGTGTGAGGGGTGTGTGACAGACTTACCAACTGAGATGATAGGTGCAACCAAAAGTGTGGGTCAATCCTAAAATGGTGGAAAAGCAATGTTGCTTTCCCTTGTTTTGACTTACAAATCTAAGGCTGTATGTTATTTTTAACTATGCTGCAGTGTAGGCTATGCTCTAACAGAATGCAGCAGGCAGTGGCCATCCCCAGCTCTCCACCAATGAAAGGGAGCTCCAGCCATGCCTGCTCTCTAGGGGAAGTTTTTTTAAGGATAGAGGATCCAAGTCAGCAGATTTCCTAAAAAAAATACTTCAACCCCTTCCTGCTTGTCTGCAGGACCCCTGTCCCACTTCCCAACAACCTCTGAATGCCAGGTTATTCTAATTAATTCCCAACACAGAAGACTAGGATTAGCATTTGGGTTTGAGTGTGCCAGGTGCTGGGAGTGCAAATAGTACAAATGCATCTCTTCCTTGGTAATCAAATCTAATGTATGATACACTGCAACAAGAAGGGCTAGACGTGAGGGAATGGAAAAGCAACTTGTGGCTATACAGACTACATAATCACATAAATAAATTGATAGATCAATGTTTCCTTGAGGTAAGTGAAGTGAATCAAATACCAGAATCATGTAAGAGCTGCCAGAGAATAAGTCCATTTACTTCAGGACTGGCTCCACAGCACCTCATAAGGCATGCACTTGTTGCAAAGCAGCATACTGAGGGAATCTGTCTGTACTACAGTATTTAATCTGAAAAGACTGAAAGCTTCAAATTTGATTGCTGCTCATCTGCAAAATAGTAACTTTGGTGGAAAACAGTCGAGGCATTGGTTTTGTGTTAGAACGTCAAAGAAAAGTTTCTGATGATCATCTGTTAGACCATCAAGGACTCGAGTAATTACATATCTGGTGCGACTCCTGTATACAGGGAAAAACCCAGTCTGAAAGAGAATATAATTTACCTTTATTTACTTTTGTCTCCAATAATGATACATTATTTTTAAAGTCGAAAAAACCAATAGAGTAAGATTTTCTGTGAGGCCTTTTATTTATAAAGAATTGAGTTAAACAAATGAGCTAATTAGGAAAATTAAGGATGAAAATATTGATTTAATAAGAGAGAGATGCACACATGACTACTCAGGAAATCCTGCTGTAAGAAATTACCAAGACTGTATTACCAGACACATATCTGCTAAAAGATTAAATCACTCAATGCTGGAACTGCTTTTTCTCAAGAGCCTGGGTGCTGTCAAACCAGCTCTTATCAAAACATTATGTATTCCCAGGAGGTCAAACTTCTGGCTTGAAACCATGTCTGTAATCAGGTTTTGGCCAATTTTTCTTCCTTCTTCAGTAGACATAGCCTTTTGCCAGAGACTCAGCAGCAATCCTCCTTGAAAAGAAGCACAACATGACATTGTCAAATTAACACGGAGCACACGCAGCTCACATACACAAGTATGAAGCCCAGGAGAGTGGTGGGTGTGGGCATTTGTCCAGCAACAAACACCCACCACTCTCCTGTGGATAGTGAAATGTAGACAAAGATGGAGCGTGCCAATGGGGTAATAACTGCCCACAAATGTGTAGGGAGACACAGGCCGTTTATTAAGCTCAGGATCCTTTGTATTGACGGACAACTGGTCTTGCTCTCTTGTCACCGGTCTTGCAAGTCAAAATGATTGAAGACGCATGTTAAGGTCTTGGTCTGCAACTGCTCGTAGCTTCAAGGCTTATGAAGCAGTAGCCTGGTAGTTATAGTGAAGCACATCTTTGTTTTTACTCTAAAACAACCAAGAATTTGTACTTTCTGTCACCTAAGCCCTCAAGATAAAGAAACAAAATGATCCTAATACTTTCTTACAGGCAATAAGCAGTGGCTCCCTAGGAAGTGTGCCTAACCAGTCCAGCATTAGTACCAGTTTGCCTGCTTCCCACTATTCTCAGTGCTGATTTTTATGGGGGATAAAGAACCCACAGAGGGAATCTGAGGGTAAAAAAACCCCCAAACAGTCTAGTAGAAAACCAAGAGGAGTTTATTCTTCTGCAAAACATGCTTTTGTATAAAACTGACAGCAGCGAAGAACTGAATTTGCACAGTATTGCATAGGGGAGGTGAGGAGTTAAGATGAGAAGGCAGCAACAGTCCTCTTTCCTAGGAGGACTGCAGGAGGACTGCTGGAAAGGTGAGGACAGCAGTAAAGGTCTTGAGTAACAAGGCATCTGATCTGTTCTGCTTTCCCATATTAGTGAGGGGAAAAGCACAAAAATTAAAGTTTTTTGCTGTCCAAGGGTCAGGAATCTTTAGAGACAGCACAGCACAATCTCAGTACAGGTCCCAGCTGGACTGGCAGAGGCAGCTAAAGGAAAATAAAGGGCAATCAAACTCCGAATTATGAAATCAAATTCCACACTGGCCCCATCCTAAGAGGTACTGAAATCCTCTGCTGTGGAAGGTGTGAGGGTAGCACTCTGTGAAGTGAGGATGCTCTTTTGTAACATTGAATAACTTCATTATATGGCTTTTCAGCTACAATAGTGAGAGATTTTTCACTGAAATGTATGAGCAGAAAAAAAGAATAGCAAAAAAAAAAAGGCAAAAAAAAAAAAAAAAGCCATAGCTCCGGAAGCTAGTTTTTCAGTGGTTTTTTTATATTGTATTTTCATTTAAAGATTCAAAGTAACTTTCCTTCACAAATGACAAACAGAAATATCCAAGGCAGCAATACATATGAATGAACCGAAACCTGGGAAGAATGTAATTCTGTGTCTCACCGCTGGATGGTGATGCACAACCTGTTTTAGTAAACATGATGAAGCTGGCATTGTCTAATAGATGCAGTTTTGCTGGGACAGGTTATATTCTCTGTTAATCTAAATACTGAGACAAAACCAAAAGACAAAACAAGAACATTTGTGGGCACACAAACTGTTGTTCTTGATCTTTTGCCCATTTTTTTTTAATGACCCCAACTGATCTAATAGCTTCATTTACGGCTTTAATGGTTTCAGATTTAGCTGGTGAAACACAAAGCTAAAGTATTTGTGGTTTAAAGTCCCTGTAAAAACTGGAGAAAAAAAGTGAGATCATCTGCTCCAACAAATGATGCATTTGTCTCGTGTGAAATCCTCGCTGCATATTGTCAGTGTTGCATTTGCTCTCCAGTGTGTTGTTTACTTATGGTTGTATTTTTAGCTGTACTGTTTTACTGTTAGTGTCTAACAGTAAAAAGTCAGTTTATACTGACTTTATGTAAAAGTTTATATAAAAGTGTTTATACTATTTTATATAAAAAATCACCGTATTCATATGGAGAAAGGTATAGAAAGAGAGAACAAGTTACTGAATATCTATGGAATACAAACATTTGTAGGTTGGAATCATACCTGTTAATTTATTTGTTTTGTAAAGAACACTCAGTGAAAGCAGGACGCTATTTTGCTGTGGACTGAAGTCACAAATGAATGGGATGACATCCCCTACAACAAGCATCCTCTGGGGCAGGAAAACCTGAAAGTTGTTTGTGGTCAGTAAATCTGTAGAGAAGTGTGTGGCTGCAATGAAATCTACAGCATTAGCCCAGTCTTCACCAAAATTTGCTTCTGGATCAGAGAGATATTTTAAGCTGAAAGAGATCAAAATAAAAGTGTTACAGATAATTCACATGGCCTGTAGAACATAAATTAGATGCCTAATTTATCCTGGCATCGCTGCCTCTGCCCAAACTAAATACAGCTCTTATCTTGGGCCCTGGCTCCCAGAGAAGAATCAGCATCTCATTTTAAGCCCACAGCCTGCCCACACATCACAGCCCCAGCAGCCATCTCTTTCTGGTCCTCTCATGCTCTAAAGGAGCAGAAGGGAGAGCAGAGCCTAAAGAGTAGAGGCCTAAAGCAAGAAAGATCATGTGGACTTTTTTGGGACACTATCCTTCCAAAGAGGCATGCAGGTAGGAAGATCCCCCTTGGCCACATCTCTCATCCCCATACCTGTCGTGGAACTTGGGCCGCGCATAAGCAATGGAGGCAACATGTGCCCTCCACATGAGAGAGAGAGCATCGTCCAGTTTGAAGGACGAGAAGGTTGCAGGGCTCGTTGCTTTGTGTTCTGTAGATAACAGATACTGCAGGGACGAAAAAAGGCAGAAAAAAATAGAGGTTTAAAATTAATTAATTTTTTAGACATACACATACGCCTTACAAAATAGTAAGTTTGTAAGCTAAGGGAAATTGCTTTTGAGTAGTTAGATTGTGCTGCTTTGTAAATGACTATGTCTGACATAGGGACAGAAATGTGATTAATATGAATGAAGATGAAGTCAATGGGAGTTGCTGTTCTTTGACTTCAATAGAGTGAGGATTTTATCCGCATAGTTTAGGTACTTTGTCACAGTAATTCAGTGGACTTTTGTATCTGAGTGCCATGGAAGTTTCTGTGCTAAAGTATTGGATTCCTTGAAACCTTGTTTGTGCTCTTTCAGCCACAACTTTCTGAAAATTTTCAGAAAATAAGAAAAAGATCCTTAACGGTTATCGTTATTGCTATTTGAGAAGTAGATCTCTTTCTTATAATAACTTCTGAAAGATACTGCTTAGGAAAATTAATCTTAAGAAAGCAAATCAAATCTTGCTCCAAGAACCTCTACCTTCACTCATGGTTCCCAAGAGGGACTTAGGGTTTAAATTTCCTTATCTTTATCAATTATTTGACTGCTAACAAAAATGTTGAATATAGAAGTCTATGTGTAAAAATAGTTATTGAATCTATGAATTAAGAAATATTGTCATCTTAGGGATTTGGGAATAGCTGAATGAGGAGGAAAGAAAATATCTGCTTGCATAAATGTGTCCTTCTGAATGAAGTTTCAGCATTTTCATGTTTTTTAGATATTCAAGAGAATAAATGAACCCTATAAAACCAACATAAGGCCATTTCTCAAGGGTAATGTTCTATCTTGCACGCTTATTTGCATTGCTAATATAAGAACTATTGGAAGAATACAAATATAGCTGTTAACAAAACAGCCTCTTGGGACAATGTCCAAAGCACAGAATCATCTTAAAGAAAGGAAAAAATTCATAACCTGTAAAAAAACTGGCCTTCTTATCTCTCACTCACTTTATGTTATGCTTTTCTTTTTTTCTGCTTGTTACTTTTATAGCAAGCTGTTACTGAAAGCAAACTAAGCTCTCTGGATCTTACAAATAACAGTAATAATAGTTTTAAAAGGTAACATTCTGGTATAATTTCCCAGAAAATATGAAAAAAACCCAAACCCAAAACACCAAGTTAAAATTACTTACTTCAAAATAGGCCTTCCAGGCATTCATGAGATCGGGAATGCGAGACCGGCAGTCAGCAACACTATAACAGAAATCATCTCTTTGTTCCTCTGGTGGCAATATTTCAATCTCATACTGCAGCTGCCCAAAAAGCCCAGCTTCCACTGCCCCCAGAAAGGGTATGACAGCCAGGTAGTAATTCATACCTGTAATAGTAATTAAAAAGGAGGAGGTGTGAACCTCAAGCAAATGAAAAATTCCTGCATAGAAAAATGAACACTCTCCCATACCAAATGCAATGGTTTCAAATTGCCACTGATTCAGCTATGTTCAGCAGTAGGACATATGTACTGAAATACACTAATGATGATATCTGTATTGATTTAAGTATTTTTTGTAATGTTCATCTATATATTGTCCTTTAATAGCCTTGCACGAGCTTCTTGTTCATGAGAAGTGTTGAAACTTTGATTTCAGCTCAGAAAGTACTTACATTCCTTTAAGTGGGCTTGCATATATCACACATTTGTGCCTGCTTGGGTTAACTGAGGGGGCAGGCAGAAAAAAAATTCAGGAGAGGACTATACTGAATACTATACCAGGCAAAAAGGACTGACGTTCTCAAGCAGGGAGTGTCCATACAACTTGGGATGTATTAAATGTGAGTTTCTGGTTTAAGCTCATTCCTGGCTTCATATGAGTACTCAGGCCAGAGAAGGCTGCCCTGAAGGTCAGCTGAAACCGTTTACATCCTTGGAACAGTGAGAGATATTTCTGTGCAGTCTGAAATACTTTTTGCATGTTCATACTGCAGCAGGGTAAATCAAGTCTGAGTTTACACATTTTCTAGAGGCAGCAAAATTGGAATCAAATAAATGTGCAGTGTTTAGAAGTAAGTGAACAGCAGAAATGCAAGCACCAAAAAAGTAAAGGTAATGGCTTCTATTACAGGAAGGTCCCCTGCTTGCACAGGTCTATGCAATGCCCCTTGTTATTTGTCGTTGCATGGGATGCCTTCCCATCAAGCACCTACTGCTAGCCACCCACAGAGGCAGGAAACTGAAGTTGGAGTGAGTATCACAGTGAGCTTTGGTTTTATTTAAAATTTATGTTTTTAATTTACTCTATGCTTAACAGCTTTGTTTACTTGAAGATACATACATTTAATTGCTAGCTCACAGGCAGAAGCTTCATTCAAAGGGTCTCCCCAACAAAGTGCTTGTGTGTCAGGGAAAGGATAGAGCTGTTCGCTGAAACCTACCAACAGGTCTGGTGAAAAGGGTGACTTGTGATAGGACAGCAAGGAAGCTGAGGAAGCGAGGGACAGAGTGATGGAGGTAAAATATACTACAGGAAAAAGAATGTATGGCTTTCCCTTCCAGAGGAAGGAAAGGGATATTTAAACTTGAGGGCTTTCAAGATCTTTTGCCTCCTTAAAAACAAAAAAACAAACAGAAGTTTTCTGTTATTTTATTGCAGTGATTGTAATCCATACATTGGTGTTGTCTTTCTTCTCCCTACCCTATCTGTCAGTTCAATTTATTTTAAATAGAAGGTAAACTTTCTAAAAGAGTTAAAGTCCCAGTTTCAGAAAAAAAAGTCTCTAAAAATACTGACTTTGACTCAGATCAGAGAAAAAGAGATTTTTCTTTTTTTTTTTTTTTAAATAATGTGTTTGTTCATCTTTTGAAAAATGGAAACAAAAACATTGTTTAAGAGATTTTATTTGGCCTCACTGGGATATGTTCTTCGATTTATGTGGGAAAATGAATTAAATTTCATTAATCATATGAGAAAATATAACAGTGGTTTATGTTTTTTGCATGGGCTCGGAAAAGAAATCCCTTTGTCTCTCTATGGAAACTCTATGGAAATCTAGCTATCCATTTTTGTCTGAGGAATCTGTTTCCATACAGACACTGGCTCTAAAAATACCAGAAGGAAACAGGCTACACATGTGCTTGCACTTGAGACAGAGAGCGCTGTAGTATCAGTGCTTTTTCTGCTGGTGCTACAAGTGTTCACTGGGCTGCCCTGTGCAACAATAAATGGATATCCTTGAGTTGCATGTGGCATTCAAGATTCCTTCCTTTACTCTTCTGCAAAGCTCTTAGCTAGAATTAGATATAACTGTTTTTTTTTCCTTTCTATGTAAAAACCTGGTTAAAAAAATGTGTCTCACACACTATTATTTCTCCCATGATCCTGGCAGTGGACCTACCTTTATGTCTCGTAGGAGGATAAGGGGTTCTGCCACATCTACCAGGAGTGATACCAACAGCAAATACAGCTGAGTTAGCTCACAGCTGGTCCTTCAATAGAGTTTGTCACTTTGCCTTTTCTCTGCACTGCTTAGTGCAAAGATGGTTCCAAATTTGATACCATCGTCACTAAGATGGCACTGCTTCCTGCAATGGAAATCTGCTTGGGTGTAATGGATAGACCCATTCTTCCATTACACCTATGATATACATTTTTACAAATGAAATTCTTGTGTCTCTCAGATTAAAAGAAAAAGTATTAACTTGATCCCTCCGGTTCAACAGGGCGATATATGAAAAGCTTGAATTATCAAAAGTATCCAAGTATTTCTGATGTTTCAATTTTGGGGAAGACTGAATTATCAGGATGTGTATTTTCAGAGGTACTGAAGAAAATGCTGAAAATGTCTGGGGCATTGGCATCTCAGATTTTTATGCTTCTCTCTGTCACTGTGTTCAGTTTGTTGTTACTTACTGGAATAATGAAAAAAAATTAACAGAATTTTAACCTTCTAGAACTCCAAAGCCAATATTAAAGTGAATAGAAATTGCCTAATAATTTGTGTAAACCAGGTCAAAGTGTCAACTATGTTTTAGCTGAATACTTGAAAGGCTGTTGGATAAAAGTCAGTGTAATGTAGATAATGAAGTTATTCGTCTATCATGGGCACAAAATCTCCCTCATTTCATTCTCTATAGCCTCCTGACCACAGTGAAGTTGTGAAAGCGCAACTGAAGGCAGAAAAGCCCTGTCAGATTTGTATTAGTGAGGGTGATGTAAGAATCACAAAGATTCCTGCTTGACATTCTCACACTAAGTTTTAATTGGAAGTACTAGAATCTGAACTTAATAAATCTTCTCTGGAGTAATTGAAAACTCTAATTTCTACAAAAGTCTACAAATATAGATACCTGTCATGATGTTTCTCAAACATTTTTACATGCATTTTTTCAGTGCTATTCTATTTAAAGCTGCAAATTGACATTTTTTTTCCTTCCTCAAATAAGTTATCAAAGTCAATTAATTTTCATTTACTCACAGTTGCTGCAAGTTTTTGATGGAGAATTAAGTAGCACTGAAATTATTTTGTACTACAGAAGCCTAAGGGGAAGAAAGATTCTAAACTGCCTTCTCAGACACTAATCATATTTTGAAGAACAGTGTAATAGCTTATACTTACAGGACCACCAGCTTCTTACAGATATACACAGGAGGTCTCCATCTTCATAGCCACAGGAAGTCACATTGGAAGGATCTGCTAATCTGCCTGAATCAAATGAAATAATACACCAAATACTTCTCAATCTTTTTCACACAAGAAATCCCACTGTGATGAAAAAAAATATACAGAAGTAGAGAATGCAGAATTTTGCTCAGAGACACAGAACAATTGCTGTTGTTTTGCTTCATAAACTACTGTTGCTAGAGTAGTTGCATTTCTCAGTCAATACTTCATGCAGTGCATAGTAATTTGGTTGTGTTTTACAGTTTGATTTATTCCTCAGTGTAAATGTATTCTGAGAATTTATGGAACTGTCTGAAAGTAGGACATCACAGTGATATTTTTCTGCAGATATAAATATACATGCACATACAGACATAAACACATGTTTCTTTTTCCATAGATGCAGGAGAGCTGCTTAATGAGCAGAAGAGCACAAATTAAATGTGCTAGTAATCATCTCACCTAATTGGGTTGTGTGATATGGAATCCCTCCAGTTTAATGATTCATACAAACATGGCCTTCCTGTGAAGCTAAGCATGCAAATGTTGTTGTGTCTCATTAGGAAGGTTTTCAAGCACCTGTGCTGTAGCAAACATGCAAGACATTTCACATTCTTCATGACAGCATGTAAAGAATATCTCTCTTTAAGAACGCGGCACAGAGAAACAACCTAATTCCTGAAATCATCAAGTACACGTACATTATGTGGTAAGTAGTGAGTCAGGAAGTCTGGTTTAAGCAGACACATGATGATTAAACACGCACATGATGATTTCAGGAATGTTTGCATTGCTTAGCTTTCCTGGACATACAATACCACCTGGATCTTTTTTAAAGTTCTTAAATTCAGTGCTCCTATTGTTTGTACTTCTATATGTCAGCTCTTCCAAGTGGGCGTAGAAACTATCCAGTTTCTTCATTCTGTGTAGGCAGGACTCTCAGGTTAGCTCTGTCTCCCAAGTGACAATTTCTATTTCCAAAATCTCACTCCGATCAACCGTGCTGTCTCAACATCGTCTCTACTGAAAATTTAGCCAAATTACTGATTTAATTTTATGTCCACAAGTAGATTATTGCATATCTTTCTACCACTCTTATTAAGTAGTGATGTCACTTGCTTTTGATGGTTTATATACAATCATATCCATAAAAATATTTTCTCAGCAACATAACATGACCAGACAGAACTGTTAATTCAACAGTTTTTGTAGTATTTTCAAGGATCTGTTGCCTTGCACCATGAACTTGAATCCTGCTTTTGTTTGACAAAGCTTATTATGCCAATATACAAATGCTTCGGTCATTCCTTACTAATCTAGCCCAGCTGCCTGTCCAGATTAGGTTTAGCCAGTTGTTAACCTCACTACTGTATGCACCAAAATTTCGTCTTTCTTTCCCCCTAATACATTTATCCTTCTATGTATCACATTTTTTACTGTAAAACTCTTTCCAGGCATGTGATATTTCACCTTCTACTATTTTTTTAACCTTCTGATCATGTAATTTCAAAAATACATCTCCTTGTCTAAGGACCAGCCCTATGGCTCTTTGGCAGGTGACAGTAGGTCTTTACCTGTCTATGCAACCAGGTGTAAATCTTCCTCTCACCTACCATGTCCCTCAACTCTATTTGGCAGCTGTCACTGCAACCAGACACATCTTCCCTTTGTGAATGAGGCCACACTACACAACTAGATCCTTTCCAGCAGGTCACCACTAAAGTGTAGCTTCTGCTTCCAGTCATCTTTGCTTCTGCCACACATTGGGTCAACTTTCCTGCTGCACCAGCCATTCTCTTTATCTTCTCTTTCTTTTCCTATACATAAAGAATGGAATGAGGAAACAGCTTGGCTAAACTCTGTCGTGGTTCAAGCCCAGCCGGCAA
>NW_009944336.1:0-18815 GCF_000696875.1 Nestor notabilis | reverse complement strand
TCTGTCCCTGCCCTGTTGCCTGTGCCCCGGCAGGTACAGCACCTGGGAACCCGAGGAGAACATCCTGGATTCCCGCCTCATCGCTGCCTTCGAGCAGAAGTAAGTGCTCGTCCCCCACCCCAGCTGGGGGTTGCAGCAGGTTTGGTTGGGTGGGTGAGCGGGAGAGGCTGTTTACCCTCCTCTTTTCCATCCTCCCCCCACCCATTTTGTTTTTTCCTTTTTTTTTTTTTTTTCCCCTTAAACTTGTTTCATGGTTTTGGGAAAAGTTTTAACTTCTTGACAAATTTGACTCCCTCAAGGGAACGAGAGCGTGAGCTGTATGGGCCCAAGAAGAGAGGACCTAAGCCTAAAACTTTTCTGTTGAAGGTAACTGTTATTTAAATAACTTAGGCCTAGCTAAATGCGTCTCAAACCTCACCAGTGCATGCCCTTGGAAAGGATGGACTTTCAAGTGACTTATGCCGGCTGCCTGGCTTGGGGGATGTGGGGACAACACGATGGGAAAGCAGGTGGAGGGGAGAGCGTGTGTGCATGTGATGGGTGCCCCAGCAGGACGGTTGGCACATGTGGATGTGTACGGTGAGGCTGCAGTCTCTTTTTTCAGTATCCTCTTCCTTTTTATGGCGTTCTACTGCTGCAGTGGAGAGCTAGCCAGCCCTGCTCCCTTTTCCTTCGGCAGCCTCTTCCAGCCAGCCTGTGCCCTGCAACTTAGCAGCATGCTCAGCAATTGGGCAACTGTGGCGGGAATCCCACTGCCACTTGTGCTCCTCTGGTTGTGTTTCAGGATATAGGTGCTCTGTGGGAGTTTCATGAAGGGTTCATGTTTTGATCTGTAAACTACAGGCTTGTTTTGCTCTCAGTGAAGAGCAAGGAAGGTAGTCCTTAGTGCACGTGTCGTGTCCCGTCCTGTCCCCCCCCTCGTTCTTTACTTAGTTAAATTAAGAAACGTGGTAGCTATGTGACTGCTGTGAGAGCTCTGTGAATTTATTAGTTTACAAGCTCCTTGCTTTGCTGATCTCTTCCCCTTTCCTCTTCCAACTGTCTCAATGTCTGATTTCAAATGAACGTAGAAACAGCACACCTTTGTATGATTAAGACAGATGAGTGAGTTCATAGTTCCCCTCGTTTTGATCTGGTATAAAGCCCTGGAACAGCCAGGATGGACCCTGTGGTAAGGCATCGCTATCACTAACTCATCCTATGGCTTTGGGCAAGTCATTTAGCCTTTGTGCATGTTTCCCCATCTGTGAAACAGGTTAATACTTTCCTTTGCCTGGCAGCGGTAGGAGCTTTACTCAAGTCAGTGCAGCACTTTTAACTGTATGAGCACCAGAAGGAGCGGTGAGGGGGTAGGGTGTCACCTCTCCTCTGCTTTAAGAGGACATAATGAAGCACGCAGAAGAAGTGCAGGAACAGGCATATTCTGATGCCCCAGGGGACTGTGATTATCCTCAGAAAGTCCTTCTGATGGAACTGTCCTCCCTCATTGCCTGTTTTTCTGCTAACAGTTTTCTGTATCTGCAGACTGAGAGCTACAAACATGACTGATATGTGTTACCTCTTACGCTTTATTCAGAGAAACTAGACTAGTTTGGTTTTCTCTTTCTGGCAGTCATGCATTAAATGAAACCCTTGTGTTTAGGTTTCCAACAATGCAGAGGAACGCTTAAAGGGGAACCACCAGCTTAAAATAGTTCTCTGCTTGAATTAAAAAATACTGGTATTTGTAACACTTGACATGGTTCAGAGTGGTAGAGAAGTGTTTATGCTGCGTTTTTAACTTTACTGTGTGTAATCAGTTTCTTTTTGATTCTGAATGTGATACGGCAAAATCCACTGCCAAATTTTCAGTCATTTAAAAACCCCAAACCAACCTCCAAACTCAAAAATAAAACCCACTCGTGCCTCCTCTTCTCCCCTTGCCCTTTAAAAAAAACCCCTAAACTTGGAACGCGAATGATTCAACAGCATCCTTTGAATCACACCCCTGACACGTTCCTTTGGCACATCTTCCTTCTGCCAGCTTCTCAAACACTACTGAAAACCTGTAGGTTTGCAGCGCTGGCTCGGTACTTTATAGAAGATGGATCACGACAGGGAGTGAGATGAGCTCTCCTGAAGGCTGGTGCCACTTTGTGGGAGAGGCTGGCAGGGCAGCTCTGGGAAACGGAGCTGGTGAACCGATTTGTGCTCTCTGACTTGCTGTTTTTCTGTGACTTTGTGTCCTACCCTAAAAATAACACCCTAGGCTAGGCATCAGGAAGTAACTCTATCTCAGCTAGCCAGCCCTACCTGAACTTGTTTGAGCTCTATTCAGGTGGACCACTGGCAATGCAGCTGTGGCCAGAAACAGGACAGACCAGCAGGATAGTTTGCATCATGTGCATCACCCTGTCAGTCTTTCTGACCTGCCAAAGATGCATGTTTGACCTCTGCCACCCTGCAGCACCACTGCTGCTGGGAGAGGAGTGGGATTTCATTCTGCCTCATGCATTGCTAATGATGCTTTTGGTTGCTTCAGCTGCAGATCCTCTTGTTAGTGAGAATTTCAGAAACAGGGAAAGAAACTTGATTCTTGCATCCCAGAGGGAATCTTTGGAGTTGGCAGTTAGAACAATATTCTTTTTGAGCTGCTAACTGAACAGATTAAGCCTGGGTGCAATGATGTTTAAGCAGGAGTCTGGCCTAGGAGTGCTCTGGTAGACTAGTCTGCCCTCGACTCAGTGGCTTGCTAGGATTTTTCAGGTGTACCAGTGCTTAAACTTGGGCTTCCAAGCCTCCAGTAAGGTATTAAGTGCTCTGATACTCCGCTCAGTCCCCTGGCTTGTGAGGGTGATTTAGTTTGCAGTTGGGGCTAGGTTTATCCTAGGATTAGTTTTTGAAAGCTGTGGGTAGGCACCCAGAGGGATTTGCAGAAAGCATTCCAGCAGGTTAGTGGCCCACGCCTTTGGGGAAGCTTTGAAAGGCTCCATTTTTGGCCACCTGCTGCCTTTATAAGCTAGGCTCCCGTTGCTGAGAGCTGTGTAACACTTGCCCTTTCCATCAGACTCCAAAGGGAGATTACAGCCCAGGCTTTGTAATATCACTATCAAGATGGCCAGTGTTGAAAGTGACCCCTGCAAAGTTTTGGGCAGGAAATGGGTCTTTATCCTCTGCATACTAGGGGCAAACTTTCCCACAGCTGAGATGAAACTTGGCAGGAGGTTGTAATTCTGAGAGGTTGCTCATATGTCACAAGCTTTGTGCTGAGCGTATGGGAAGCGGAGTCCTTGATCTGAAATGGGCAGCTCTGTACATAAGGCTCTTACCTTACTACTTAGGTGTCTGGCTGAAGTTGTTCTTGAGGATAGGCTCTTCAGCTGCAGGTCAGAGTGGAAGCTGGTGTGAGGTTAGGAAGAATCATAGCACGTGCTATACTGATCTTCCTCTTCTGCTCAGTTTGTTCTTTTTATGTTGCTTTTCCCTCGGCACTCCACTGTGCAGAATGCAAAACTTGCCAACTAATCTAATAAAGTCTATCAAGTGCTGTTAAGAGACAGTGCTCTGCAAGCTCTGTGAGTGGCTAGCAAAGACACCTACTTGGGATGGGTGTAAATACTAAGATGAAAAGACTGGAGAAGGTTAATGGAGAAGTAGGGGAGAGTAGAGGAGGGGGGGAAGAAAGGGCCAAGCAGCATGGTGTTCTGCCACTTTGCCCTTCCTTGAACTCTAAAGTTGGAGTTGGGTTTCTTTTGATCTCTTCCCTGTTCGTAAATTATCCCCAAGTGGTTTGAAAACAGACCATTCCCCTTTGTAGTATTTTGTTCCCCATCCAGTAGGGAAACTTTAGTTTATGGCAGTGTTACTTGGGAGAACTGTGCTATGAACTGGCTTGCTGTTGCCTTCTCACTTGGAAGACTGCAGAAGAAAGGGGGTGATAAAAAAGGCAGAATGGCAGCCAAAAAGGGGAAAGAAGAGCTTTTGCGGATGCTGTTTGGAGCAAGGACTGTGGGAATGTAGGTGGAGAGTAAAGGACAAAGTGGAACCAGTAATTTATGAGAGAGTAGTGCTACTGTGGTGCAGCAGCACTACTGGAAACTGCTTGATTTTGAAATAATTATCTAGAAATCCATTGCTTTACAAGGATTTTTTGTCTTGTTTTTTTTCTCCTTCCAAGTTGCAGAGATTTTGATACAATTCAGGTAACAGAGGCTTTTCTAAGCACATGTCCATGTACGTGCTTGTGTGCCTCAGTGCGTTAAGGGAATGAATGAACAAATACGCTTGCTGGGCCTCAAGGGACACTTATTCAGAAATAGTATGGAACAGGGGAGATATGCTAGTTCCCAGGGGCAATGAGGGAGAGCTGTACAGGCTAAATAAAGGTGATATGTATCCCAAAAGGGAAGAGGGGGAAGGGAAGCAATCCTAGCAATTGGCTTGCTGTTATGACGGAGCACTGCAGCAAGCCTCCAGAAGCTGCATCCTGATGTAGGCTGAGCTGTAAGCAGAGAGTGAATTACTTCGTATACATGCTGAGTACTTCTCCAGCAGTGAGCAAATCCTGCAGGTGAAAGCCGCAAAACCCAGAAACATAGTTTCCATTTGGAAAACTTCTGAGTTAAGTAGCAAACTGTGGTGAAATGGTTGAAAGGATTAAATGGGTTTGTTTTTCAGAGACCTTATGCACATGTGGCTGGTGAGTGTGATGAATAGATCCGTACCAGGGAAAAGTGCATTTCCAAAAGATTAAACTGAATGCTGAGTCTTCTCCAGACCAAAGGTAGCATGTTACTTAATGTGAAGTTGGAAGTGGGAGAAGGAGAGCCCAGAAAACATGCTGTCTTCTTCAGGGAAGAGATCTGAGCTTGTATAGTTGATGCCTGAATAAACCTGATCCTGTGGTAGGAATAGTGAGCTTCGCAAGTGAGAGGGCTCTGGGGGCTGGTCTTAGATAAAGCATCTGATAATATTTTTCTTGAAACCTTACCTGGAAAAACAAGCTTAAGGTAAGCTGAATATTTACATATTGCTCTTTGGAACTTGCACTGAAGCTGGTCACTGGGGGATAGCGGTGTTGCTCTAGGGGAGAACTGTTGAGTGTCAGCTTACCCTCTCTCAATAATCTGGCTAAAGAGATTGATGCTGCACATAGTCTACCTGGAGACTACTGAAACTAGAATTTAATAAATGCAGGGAGCTGAAATACAAATTAGAAACAGCTTCAGCCTTGAGGAGATAACTGGAAACACAGACATATCGCAAGTAAGGGAGACCTAGTGGTTCTGGCACACTGGAAAAACCCTAGCAGGGCTCTTTGCTAGCTGCTGTGTAAGCACAACACCCAAAACAGGTCTCTCTGTCAAAACAGGGCAGGAGCTGATAAATGTGCACAGGCTGGGAAAGTAAAAACCAGCAGGACAGTGGAAGTGGCTGGGCGATGACCATCCCAGCATTATCACTTGTCATTTAATGTGTTTGATGGGAACCTATGCTGAGGAATTTTGGGGTGTATAAGGCAACTGTGGGTGTTTGTTACTGCTTCCCCCAGGCTTGGGGGAGGCTGCCTCCTTTTTCACATGGGTGATGGAAGGCAGTGCTGTGGGAAAAGCAGCAATTAGACTCAACTCAGAGCAGCATGTCACAGAGGGGGCAGAACTCCTTACTCCAACATGTGATTTCAGGGAAGGGAATTAATCAAGATGATGTGTGGTGTTGGTGTCAAGAAGGGCCATGAAAAATGCCTGTGTCTACCTGCTGAAGCTGTGGACCAGGGATCTTTACTGGCACATCTGGCCTTCAGTACCCTCTGCCTGACTTCCCTGTCCTGCATTTTGGACTGGGACATTGTGTTGCACTTCTTCTCAGCTGAGCAGTGGTAAACTGGCGAGAAGCCCAAAGCACAAGAGCAGCAATGCTAGAAGGGCTGGCTGTGATGGGCAAGGAGTGGAAAGGAAGAATGAAGTTGTTAATCCAGGCAGTGCTGGTATATAATGTCAGAAAGCAAACTGTAGCTTAGTCTGGTGTCTGCCATCTGCTTCAGAGGGACCTGTGAAGAGAGGAGGAAGCACAGCCCTAGATGTGCATGTCTCTGTGCCTGTGACCTCCTCATGGGATCTCTGGGGTCTCTAAACTGTGGAATGTTGGGGATAGCTGATACATGATGCAGGGAGTTCGTCTGGTGCTGTTGCTGTGCTCCAGCATGCAGGACATCTGGGACAAGAACTGTGTCTAACTATTCATTCTCTGAACAGTTTTGGGCATGGAATAATGTGTGAGGCTGAGCAAAGAGAAACTAGCTGGAAACTGGGATGCTTCTGCTTCGTTACGACATGTTGAGATTTGTCTGCCCTGAGGATACTTCCCTCTAGCTAGGTGAAACGGCACCCTTTACAGCCCAGGGTTAATGTGGAGAGTGTCTGTGCCTGCCTTGGCAATGTGTTACTCATCCCTGTTTCCTTGACAGTCAGCTAATAAAAACTCTAGAACACCTGGTTCAAATGAGCCTTCAGTCTGCTTTTTCACATACAGCTGAGGAAGGAAGCCTCATCTTTGCAGTCCTTTTAAAGACAGGATACAAATAGTACTGAAGGGCATGATCGTCCAGCATTAGCCAGGGAGGAACAAAATGTCTTCACATCTTGTTTTCTGCTCGCTCAGGATCTTCTTTGGTTCCCATGGGGATTTCGGTGGGAGAAGAGGGGCACTGGGTAACAGCAAAGCTCTGGGGATGTCTGGGGCTTTGAGCTTACTTTGCAAGAGCTAGCCTGGGCCCCTTGCTTAGATCTGTTGGATCCCTGTCTTCACACGCACATTTTTTTCCCCAGGCGTTTCTTTGGTGGGAGGCACAGGCTGCAGGGTGACAAAGGAGATGGTGTTGGAGTGCTTAAGCTCTTAGCTGGCAAGAAGCCATCCCGATCTTGGCGTGTGCTAGGGGGCAACGGGATGGAAAAGTTGGGGAAGAAAAGCAGCTGTCGTCTATAGCACTGCAGTTCTTATCGTGCCCACGAGGTGGGGGAAGCTGCTCACTACATGGGCAAGCGGAGGGGCCTCGCCTGTCCCCTCCAGGCCCGAGTGACTTCTCAGCAGTGGTCACAGGCAGGAATAAGGAAGGGGATGGTTTGAGCAAGGAGCGGGGTGCACGTGGGAGGCTGAGCTCTCAAGCAGCTGTGCTCTGACAAGTCGTGATGTAAGAACATGCTCTGGGTTTCCATGCCCACAGGGTCTTCAGGTCGTACTGCCTCAGCTTACCAATGAAACTGTTGTTTCTGCTGCCAGAAAACGTTCCTTTCTGGTGCATGAATCGGGGCAGGCTTTGGCACTGTCTCCAAGCACCAGAATTGCTTACAAGTCTTGTTCCCCTGCCCTGGCTCTTGAGCAGGACAGGCACCAAGCAGTTGAACTGATGCTGTTCCTGCTTTGTTTTATTAGTAAGTTTCAAACAACTGTGGTGGTCAAAAGGACAAGCTAGTCTCTTTAGAGATGCAGTTAAACTTGACTTGAATTCTAGCTGCTTGGCTTTAAACACTGTACCTTGATTTCCACAGCGGAGTGAGGATAAACACTTTCTTATGATCTCTAGTTGAAATTAAGCTTCAGATCTCTGCTTTTCCTGTGTTTAGCTAAGACAGCTCTGTCAGACCACCCTCACCTGCCTCCATCTGTGCTTCTCAAGGCCCCTGTTGGCCATGCTTTGGTTGTGGAAGGGGAAGAGCAAACTGGATGTGTTACTCTTCCTCTCTCCCTTGTCTTGTGCTTATTTCGTAGAGGAACTGATACAGTCCCCTGTCTTGGGACTAGTATGTAATTTTGGATGGCTGACAGTGGAGGGTTGTGCAGGTTGGCTGGTGATGACTGAGGAGGACCTTGGAAACCATTATCTATAACCCAGAAACACAGCTGGAGGGTGGCATTTTCCTCCTGTGGAAAACACGTATCAACAGGGACACAGCGTAAGGAGAAATTAGCTACTCAAAAAGGATGTACAGTGCCTCCTGCTTGTATGGTGGCTGTGCCATAGCCATCAATAGTCCAGATGTGTGTATGTGGTCTTGTCATTAACGTGGGTATAAATGCGACACAGCATTGCTGAGTTGAGAAATGCCTGATTTGAGACTTGGCTGCTCCTAAGGCTGCCTCTCTGACCCTGTTTTGTTTTCTCTCTCCCCACCACCGCAGGCTCGGGCCCAGGCGGAGGCCCTCCACATTGGGGATGTACACTTTTCTGTCAAGCCTGGTTCCAGCACCTCCTCTCCCAAGCTCCACTCCAGTGCCGCAGTGCACCGGCTCAAGAAAGACATCCGGCGATGCCACCGCATGTCCCGGCGTCCCCTGCCCCGTCCAGACCCCCAGAACGGCGGGAGCATGGCGGGGGGGGCCGGCATCCGTCCTCCTGTCTCGCCCTTCTCGGAGACCGTCCGCATCATCAACCGCAAGGTGAAACCCCGTGAGCCCAAGCGCAGCCGCATCATCCTCAACCTCAAAGTCATTGACAAAGGTGGGAAACCAGCCAACGGTGCTGGGGGCCTGGCTCGCCCCAAGATCCCCTCCCGAAACCGTGTCATTGGCAAGAGCAAAAAGTTCAGCGAGAGCGTTCTCCGCACCCAGATCCGCCACATGAAGTTCGGCTCCTTTTCTCTCTACAATAAGCCGTCCACTGCACCTGCCCCATCTCTGGAGGGCAAAGGGGAGGCTGAAAGCTCCCAGGCGGCCTCCTGTGGGCTCATTATGGGCTCCACCCCCTATGATGCCCCCAGCTCCAGCTCCTCCGGCTGCCAGTCACCAGCCCCCCACTCCTCCTCTGACCCAGATGATTCCCCTCCGAAGCTGCTTCCCGAGACCCTCAGCCCAGCCATTCCCGACTGGCGTGAGTCAGAGGTCCTCGACCTCTCGATCCCACCTGAGTCAGCTGCCACCAGCAAGCGTTCTCCCCCAGGAGGCTGCAGTGGGGGGCAGACACCCTCCTTATCCCTCTCTTCTTCCGACCCGGAGCAGGAAGCCAGCGACTGGCGTCCCGAGATGTCCCCTTGCTCTAATGTGGTGGTCACAGACGTCACCAGCAACCTCCTCACTGTCACCATCAAGGAGTTCTGCAACGCGGAGGATTTTGAGAAGGTGGCGGTGGGTGGCGGTGGAGGAGGCAGCAAGTGAGCAGCCGGGTCCCCCTGCTCCAGCCATGTGGGGGGAGCTCTACTGCGAGAAGTCGTGGTGCGAATGGCTGTCCTTAGTTCTCTCCTTCTCCCCTTGGCTGTCCCTCTGCCCTCACTGCCACCCTTCCTCTTCCTTTCCCCCTGTTCACTCCCTCTTGCCTGGAGGCTGGAGCGTGTCAGTGGCAAGGAGTTGGGGGCACCTACTGTTCCTGGGTGTCGCTGCTGCTGGGAGGAAGCAGGGAGGGTCGTGGTGGGGCTGGGGAGTGGTTGTTTGTCCTTGAATGTGGTGTTGTCCAATGGGCGGTGGAGCCTTTGGGGATGAGGGATGGGTGAGCGTGTGTCTGTGTACCTGTGGGGGTGGTGGGGAAGGTGCTCTACCTCCTCCTTCCACTTCCATCACTGACAAAAACCGAAGAGGAGCTCCAGACCCTTGAGGGGAGGATATAAGAGGATTAGAGCCTTTGCCCATGCCCCCCAAGCCTTCTCCCATAATGTGCATGCAGTCTCTTCCATTCCTATGTGTCCCCTTGCCATGACACTGATCCTACCATCCTTCCTCCTCTTGGTCTGCGGTCTGCATCTGCCCTCTCGTCTGCTGTCCTCATGGCAGTTCCTGATCCAGATGCCCCCAGAGCGAGGGGAAGAGGGGCAGGTGAAGCCCCATGCCTGGAAAGGTGCTTGAGACAAGGCTAGGGTGGTGGGGGTGTGCCATGCAGGCTACACCCCATATCGGCTTCCCCTTTCCTGTGACTATTGGTGCTACCTTGGCAGTTGTATGGGCACTTTCAGGTGCCTTGCTCCCTCCTCATCATCTTCCAACTTGCTCAGCTCTGCGGGGGGAAGGGAAGAAAAGGGGAGTCTGATTCTGGCCCAGATCTTCCTCCTGGTGTTCATCACTTGCACTTGCTTGGGGGAGAGGGCATGAAATGTCCTTCCCCAGCCTTCCTGTGGTGGAAGTGGGAGTGGGCCTAGCATCCATCCTTCAGTTTGGGGGAAGATCCACTAACAGCGTGGCTGCTGCAGCTGGGAGAGACTGGTCTTCCTCCTTGAACGTAAGCTTCCCCCCAGCTCCTTCGGAAGGAAGGAGGGATGGATGCTAAGGCAGGTTGTTTCCTCTTCCTGCTTCCTTTCATCTCTCCTGCTCTTCCTTCCCTGTGGTAGATGGCCTGGAAGAGGGTTCCCCTTTCTGTTTTCAAGCATCTGAATCAGCCCTTGCAACTGTCAACCAAAGGTGCTAATAAGAAATAACTCTTTCTCACATCATACGGATGTGCGCTGGATCTCTTCCCCCAGAGCTGTGAACTGATCTAGAAATTCCTTCTCTTTGCCCCAGCAAGTAGGAGTGAGCAAGACCACAGCTTACTCTTCCCCTGACCACCTTTGTTCACATTCAGAATAAGCTCTCCTTTGCCTACTATTTCTGACTTGCTCTGTTTCTGTGTGGGTCCTAAACTTCACGGCAAGATGCCGTTCCTTTGCTCTCCCTTCTACCCCTACTTGCACAGAACTCAGGCTGTAGGGGTAATGGAAAGAGGTGCTGATCAGTCAGTGGGAGAGCCTTACCCTCTCAGCCCTGTCCCTGGTATTCAGGAAGGGGCAGAGGAGTGTCACTTCTACATAACATGCTGCAGAGGTGAAAAGGGTGGAAAAACTTCCCCATGCCAGGGCTTGGCTCACCTAGTTACAGATCTGCCCTGGGTGGGTGAATATGAGTGGAATTAGCCCCTCTGGTGCTTCCACACAAGGATGCTCGTGAGCTGCTGGCTCTGAGGAGTGCTGTTGTGTGGAGTGGTGATTTTGTGGTTGCAGCGGTCTGAGGATAGAAGGGAGGCAGTCTGTGGGAGAGAAGTAATATATGTTTGCCCAAGAGGCGGCGTTGGGGTGGTAGAGGGACAGACCAGCTTCTGACCTTAATTTGGGGCTTCTGTGCCCAGAAGCTTGCCTATTCCCTGCCTCCAGTGCCTGGGTTGGTAGAATGCTGCCCTCCCCACAGGCTCCTCCTGCCTTGCGGCCAGTGGCATTCAAAGCCATGGGGCAGGGTGAATTCGCATCACTTGCAGTGGGTGTCTGCGCAGACAGTCCGAGGGGGATTCCAGGTGCTGTTAGCACCACCCTTTGCACACCTCTTTCTTTTTCTTTCCTTGGTTAAAGAGCTCAGTAGACTCTTTTGGGATGCAGTTGCATTCACGGTTGAAGCTAGGGGCAGGGAGAAAGACTTCCCTGATCCATTCATCAAGCTAAGGCTTCCTATAACTTGTTGGACTTGTGTGCGTGTCTGTGTTAATACCTGCCTGTATTTCTCGTGTCTTGAGGGGGTTTTTTTAATTTTTTTTTTTTTTTTTTTTGCATCTTTCCTGTGCCTCGCACACCCGGGGATCCCTTATTTTAGCATAGCCTATCCATTTGACTGCAGCCTCAAAAATGAGCGGTTTGTAGGCATAGGAAAAGCTAGGAAAATAAAGCTAGGGAAATAGCGAGGAGATTCTTCTCTCTTTCCCCCCTTCCCCTTCTCAACAAGAACTATTCTGTGGCTGTGAGATAAGAGGAGCTTCTTTGTGGGGTGGATGCAAACTGGCCAGTCACTTTAGGTTGTTGAGTTGCTGTTTGGTGTGTATGTGGTGATGTGTTTTGTTTCGTGGTATTGAGGTTCTGGAAAAAAAAAAGAAGCATTTAAGTGGGAGATAAAAGGGAACTTTAATAGGAAACTCTTGATGTGTTTTGGCCAAGATGTGTTTTCTTGGCAGAATTCTTTTCCCCAGTGTCTCTTGTATGGTGTTCTTTGAGGGCAGGGGACAGGAATTGTTTAATTGAAGGGGTTTTGCCTTTCTCCAGAGTGACAAGCAAGGGGACTGTCTGTGAAGAGCAAAACAGTGGGTCATTGTAGGGATACTCCGTGAGGACCTTCTTCCTGTGGTGAGGAGATGAGGGGACTTGTTGTAAGCAGAGGAACCTGTGCAGTAGATCCTCTTTGTGGAGGAAGAAAGGAGTATGATCCGGATTGCAGGCACAGCTCAACTGCTTGTGTGACAAATATCTCCCTGGGTGAGTCACCAGGTGGGGACCAAACCCTGAACCTCTGGATCCAAAATGAGGATCCCATGCTGGTTTGAGTTAGAAGTTTGCTAACTTGAACACACAGCAGCCTCGAGTTCCCTCAGGTGGATGAGCCACTTGAGGCTGACTAGCCTACCTTTGTATTCACGTGGGTTGCACTCCTCCTTCTGAATTTTTGCCCTTGCTCCTTAACAGAGATGGGAAAGAAGATCCATCCATGCCTTTTAAAAAGGGCATGGGATTGAGGGAGGAGTTTATCTGAAAGTATCCCCTTCCCTTCCCCATAACCCCTACGAAAACAAAAAACAGGGAAATATTCTCTGTGCCTGTGCCATGTTTGTTCTCTTGTTGTCGTGTTTTTAGAGGAGATTTTATGATGGAGTGGAAAAAGTGAAATGATTAGTTTTGCATAAAAAAAAAAGAAAAGTTTAAAAAAAATTTCTACAGGGAGAGAGCGAGAGAGAGTTTAAAAATGATTAATAAATGCAGTGATTGCACAAACTGTAGTGGTAATAGAGATGGTCCTTAGAGAAAAGAGTATTTTGTAGTATTGAAGCATGTGTGTCTGGGATGGTGTTTGCCTTGCTTGAACTGGAGGGAAAGGCATTCTGGGACTAAGCAGCGATCTCTGAGCTGAAAAGGCAAGTTGCATGTTGGAGGAACCCTGTCTACAAACCCTTCCCGTTCTTGCCTCCCAAGTGTTGGAGTGAGTTCCCTTCCCTCCCATACCTCTCCTGTGAGCTAAGGTAGAGTCTCCAAGTGGTTTTCCGGCCGAGCGGCCCTCAGAAATGGCTGGTTGCGTTCTGCCAGAACGTGGATCGGGCCACCAACATGGAAACAGTTGACTTACTTTGCATGCACAGCAAGCTGCTAAGATTTGGGGTTGTCATGTACCTTTCCTGCCAAGTCACTGTCTCTCTTCTCTTTTCCCTACCCCATATCCAAGCAAGATTAACCATGGTGGGCTTATCTCCTGGGAAGCAGATATGCCTCCCCTCTGTAGGGTCTCTTAGCTTCTTCTAGCATTGGGTGGGGAGTGTCATTTTTCCATATCAGATTCACCACGTCAAGACAGAGAACAGAGTCCCATCTGTATGTATTCCAGCATCTGACTGTCCACATCTTCAGAGGTAGACAAGAGAGCTGCCTTGTGTGCTCTGAAGGTGCTTCCGAGTGAGGTATCACCTCTTTTTGAGGCCAGCAAATGCTGGAGGCTTTGGGATGGGGAGACGAACACCATGATGGGACTGTGTTCAAGTGAGGGCTGTCGTCTTCTGCTCTAGCTTCCTGCAGAGTGGCAGGGAAGAGTTGCTTGAACATTCATTCATTCAAAGCTTCCCCATTCATGATATCTCTGCTGGGTGTTCATCTTATGCATGGGAATGACTGCAGGGAAGAGGGAAGCTACCAGACGTTGGTGTCTGAACTGAACATAGCAGGCAGGGGATGCTAGGGCAGCTTTTCTTGTCTGGACTTCTCTGGTGCCCTTAGCTTTGCAGTGGCAGGTGATGGATGTCTCGGTGCCTCCCACAGCCTGGGCTGCTCTTGGGAACTTCCTCTCCTCTCTCTGCCCATTGGGCTCTGTCAGTGCTTCCCACAGCCTTCAGCTTGGAGCAGCAGCCTCCTATCTAATGCTCTCCTTTTCTCGTCGTTGAGCAGAGCAGGACTGGGGAGATGTGAAACTAATGAGGTGCAAGTTCCTTCTGGGATGGAAAACAGACAAATAGTGTGGTGAGCAGGCCCAGCTGTGGTGAGCCACTGCTTGATTTCTGTTTTCAAAAGAGAAAGGGAGCATTTCTCTGCATCTCCCCTTACTGAAGTTCCCAGGGTAATTTTATGATATAAAGAAAAAAAAAAAAAAAAAAAAAAAAGGAACCCTTTACAATCCTGCTTTTTACCAGGTAGGAGCTGTCTCTGAGCTGAGTCTTCCTAGGGATTTCACTCCCTTTCCCAGCTTCTCTTTGTAGAGGAGGTTTTTGCAGCTCCCAGTGTTTGGAGATGATCGCTTTTCTAGGGACCTCCTGGCAGAAAGAGGTTGCCATGCTGAAGGATGGTGTCCTGAGGCCCCCACACTTATGCCCACCACAGGTTGTGGCATTAGTGGGGCTGCTCAGGACCAGGTCCTTCTTCCCAGGGAGGTGTAACAAACCTGGAGTGCGTGTCTGGCTAAGTGCTTATTTCCCCCCTCGCCTCCTTCCCCACTTTCCAAGACCTATTCCTCCTTGCCTGGTGCATCTTTTTACTCCAATGTCGCTTGCTTTTGCTGCATTTTTTCAATTACCCATAATCGTGCAAGAGCTGGGATCTTATTTACTTTTTATATATAAATATAGGAATATAAAAGAAACCCTGTCCTCTTCCCTCCCCGTCTCACCCACCACCCTGTACGCAGCCTCCCCAGTCTCTGCTCTGAAGGTGGTGTGCCGTAGAGGGTTAATTTGGGGCTGGGGATTCGGTGCCTCCTGGATTCTGTTCCTTCTTGGGTTGCTGTGGCCTTTCTGCCAGCTGTGTCACTGCCCTGTGCCTCCATCTCCCTGGTGCAAAAGGCTGGGGGCTTGGAGGGGACCATCCTGCTGAGGGTGCTGGCAGCCCAACTCCTGTGGCATTGGCATGGAACCGGAGCAGTGCTGAGTATTGCTTCAGAAATCCCCCTCTCCCTGTCTGTGCTTCCTTCCCCAGGTAACTCCAGGAAGTATCTTCACTTCATTGGTGCTTTGGGGTTGAGCAAAAAAGTGGCTTTATTTTCTTTTCTTACTTCTATTTTCTAGGTCCCTCCCCAGAGTGCAATGTCTATGGCTTCTTTTTGGGGGTGTAGATGGGAGGAGATGTTGAAGTCTATCTCTGTCCTCACCTTTGCCCTTCCGTCTTCTACTTCTCTCTCCTGCTGCTGCTGCCCTGTGTCAGGCTGGTGGGGTTTGTGCCCTTGTCTGTGTAGGGTCAGCAGTGTTGGCACCAGCAGCTTTCACATGTGTTCTTCGTCGTGCATCTGAGGTGCCCTGTGTTGCACCTGCCTTGCTTGTAAGGATATCGTGGGGCCCCGAGATCTTCCTTCGCCCTTTAAATTTCTCCTTCTGGGAATGAAGGGAGGTGTAGTCAGTTTGCCCTCCCCATGGTGGTGGGCTGCCTCTGGCAGTTCTTTTTTCTCTTCCAGCTTCTCTGTGGTGGGAAACAAAATGTCTCCAGGACTGTCTGAAAATACAGTCCTTGGGGTGAGAATCCCCCTGCCTTGGCTTAGTGCTGTGCTTTGAGCCCTTTCCCTCCAAGGCACCCATCTGAGCATGCTGGCAGAGGCTGCACTGGGTATGCAGGAGTGGTGATGCCCCCTGCACTCCCAGGCTGAGCAGAGCAGGGAAATGGATAGAAAGGCGTGGGGTGCAGCATAGGGCAAGAAGGAAGGTGAATAGTGAAAGAAGTAAGGTGACGGAAGAGCTGCTGGATGCAGTCAGGGTGATGCCAGCTTCAGCAGCAGCTCAGAAAACCTATTTAGCAGGAGGGAAGGGGCATGGTGGGGACAAGCAGCTGAAGTGTTACTTCCCACCGCAAGGCCCTGGTTCTTGACTTCCTTTCTTGTTCAGCTGAGCACTTTGAGCTCGCGCTAAACTGCAGGAGCACAGCTGGGTGCATCAAAGCACTTTGGGGCCTCGTAGGGCTGCATGCTCCTGAGCAGCCCCCTGGCTGCACCCTGTTCTCCAGGGCTGCTGAAGGTTTCCCTCTGGGCGGAGCAGCAGGTAGGTGCTCTTTAGCTGTTCTGGAGGGACCCTGCTGCTTCCAGCCTCCTAGCTGCAAAGGGGGACATCATCTTAGGTCAAGTTCTCAAACAGAACCACCACAAAAAATAATACTCTTTAAGATGACTTTTTTCCTCTAGGAAAAAAAGTTGTCATGCTTGCACCTCCCCTAAGCTAATCAACTTGATGTGCTGTCCTCCCCTCCTCTCCCTGCTGGTAAGCCTTGTGTGCTCCTTAAAAATAGAGGACTCTCTATTTTGGGATTATGTTTTTGTTCCCGTTTGTTTTCTTTTTGCATAGAAAGTTGTCCACTGGTGGTGGAGGACAGGGGCCTGCCTCATCTGTTCCTTCCTTTCACCTTCCCCAGTGCCAAGCTTAGGCTTAAATCCTGCAGATTCCTGCAAATTCTGAACTTGAAGCAGGTGAGTTACCCCACTGAGCAATGTGGTACTTGGGTGCTTCAGGTTCTGCCTGCGCTTGAGTTTTGGCAGCATCAGAGCTTACCCTTTCTCTTAGAGAAAGTCAGACCTAACTCCTAGAGTGCTGATGGTTCTGGTGCGACCCATTTGTCTCTGTTTTCCCTCACTTGGCATACAGAGTGAAGGTGGTAATTTTTTTTAATTTAAAATAAACCTAAATATGTATCTTGTAATTTTTTTTTAATTTTTAAAAAATGCATTTAAGGATTGTGCACGGATGAATTGTATATCTATATTTTTTTTGTCTTGCAATTTTCATTTTAAATATAGTGTTTGTTCAGGTTTTTGGTTTTGTTTTTTGTTGTTGTTTTTAATCCAGTTCCCAGCTGGCTAAACTCTGTCTAGAGCGGATGGGTGGGAGGCAAAGCCACTGGAGGGGCGATCGGATCACCCCTTCCCCTGGCGCTTCCCACAAGAAAATGGTTTGCTCCAGGTTGGGGGTGGGGGTTGTGCTAATTACTCTTGTATTCTTGTACATTTTGTTCTTTCTGCTGCTCTTGAATATTGTATCAATGCCAGAAATGGGGAGATAAAAATTAAAAACAAAAAAAATTAAACCCCAATAAATTGTTACATTCCAAAACCTGTCCTCTTCGCTTCCTCTGTAGGGCTGTGACCTGCTCTGGGTGTAAGAAGGGGCCTATGGAGCTGGCAGCTGAGATACTGAAACAATACCTTTGAGTGTTGTCACATCTAGTTGGTGACTGGTCACCAGTGGTGTCCCTCAGGGCTCGGTAGTAGGGCCAGTGTTGTTTAATAACTGTTGATGATCTGGAGGATAGAGTCAGGTGGGGGTCTGTCTCCCAAGTAACAAGTGACGGGATGAGAGAAAATGGCGTCAAGCTGCCCTGGGGAGGTTTAGACTGGATAGTAGGAAAAATCTCTTCACCAAAAGAATGGTTCAGGCATTGGAACAGGCTGCCCAGGGAATGGTGGCATCACTGTCCCTGGATGTGTTCACAACCCGTGTAGATGAGGCCCTCAGTGACGTGGGTTAGTGGGTGGCCTTGGCAGTGCTGGGGAATGGTTGGACTTGGTGATCTTAAAGGTCTTTTTCAACCTGGGGGATTCTGTGATTCTCCATTCTTCCGATTTGGGACTCCAGACTTGCCTGCACACAGAGCTCTAACAAAGCACCAGAGAGATTTCTGTAATGCTGAGGGAGGAGGGAGCACTTTGGGAAGGCCACACTGTAGCAAGCAGAACCTGAACATGCTCCTCCAAAGTGCTTTGGAGAACCTCCCATATGTCTCCTGCGCCCTTTTCTTGTAAAAATGAAATTACATCTGAGTACAGCCTAGCACTCAGTAGCTGAAAAATGCTTTAGGCTTTTCACAACTCCAAAACATGTGCCTAAGTGCACTTTATGGTGTACTAACCTAAGAAATATTAATGTGTGTAATTAAAGCCCCAGCTTTGCTCCGTTAGTCTCTAGTCCACAGAAGCTCTATAAAAAGATTACAGCAAAATTTGTGGTGGGGAAGGGCTGCTGTTGGGAGATGTGATGGAGAAAGCGGAAGGGTTTGGGCTGAAGCAGTGATTCTCAGGTGGAGGAGAAGAGTGGGAAGTCAGTACTTCTAGGAGCTGGGAAAAGATAGTGCCTGGGCACAGCTGTGGGGTGTCACCATCAAGCTGGCTCTGACCAGACCACCCCCAGGACTGCCCTTCTGCATTGTGGCCCGGGTCTCACCCAGAAGGGGAGAGATTGGGCTGAGGTGGGGGCTCCTGAGGGAGAGTTCCTGCTCTGTTAGCCAAAGCTGCAGGTGTGTGGAGATGCCTCTCCAGTGTCTGAGGCTTGGAAAGGCACAGGAGGGGGGATGTCTTGGCTGGCCAGGGGAATGCTGAGCACAGCTAAGGTGGTGTGCTATTCATGTTGTGCCATCAGGTTCACCTTGCCTCTGCTTTCCCCTGCACCCTGGTTTTGCTTAGAGGCAAGTGGGCTTTTGGCTGGATCCAAGTACAGCAAATGAAGCCAAACAGCCTCGAAATGTTCCTGGAGCTGGAGGAAGGCTGGAGAGGAAGATGTCAACCTTGACCAGACACATCCAACAAGGTTCTGCACAAGCATGCTGGTGGAGGTAGTGCCTGGTGATGGAAGCTGCATCTTCAGGGGTGAGCGACCTGGAAATGAAAGCAGCCTGGATTTCCATGCTGTGTGGAATCTGCAAATCCCCAAGTGAAAGAGACTGAAGGCTCCTGTTCTAAGGAGAAGGTGGAACTGGGTCCATGGGGTGGCAGCTGCAGAGGAGCCCTTTTGCTGCTTTAGGGTGGCCCTGGGTGTACCCCTGAGCTGGGCAATAGCCCTTTGGGGGAACCCCCATCCCAGATGCCCCAGGTTACCCTCCCCTGGGAAAGTGTCTCCCCTTTCCTCAACCCCACCACCCTGCTGGCCTTGAGCATCATAGAATCATAGAATAGTTAGGGTT
>NW_009944335.1:0-17373 GCF_000696875.1 Nestor notabilis | reverse complement strand
AACCCTAACTATTCTATGATTCTATGAAAACGAGCATCTCTTAAGGGGCCTGAGGTTAGTCACCTCATGGCATTAGTCACATTAATGGCCTGAGCAAGCCAAGAACAGCTTGTTTTCAACCTGTTCTAATATTCCTTCCTTCCACCCCACACAGCTCTGTATGGTAAACACCTACATTGCAATGACCTCCTTGTGCTACACTCAAACACACTGAATGCCTTGCTGAGTGAAATCGCTAAATAATGTCAGTTCCTCAGTTTTGCAGCTTTATATTTTAACCAGTGGTACACATACAATCTGAAATTAGGCTCAAGTCCTGTGCTTTTTTTTTCCAAACCCTGAACTTCTGAGTTTAAAATCTTGGTCCAAGCAAGCGTCAGATTCCCATATCTTTTATTTCTATTGTTTGCTTTCACTTTGATAGTTGGCAATCTGATTGTGTTGGCAAAGTGCATTACATTTAGGTCATATCTTAGAATGAAATAAAAAACATCCAGACAAAAACAATAACAAAATTTGTTACTTTAATGATTCTGTGAAAACATACGTAACTACAGCTGTTCAGGCTCAATAAAGAACTTTCTGTAGGTTTGTTGGGCCTTTTTTTAAACACCAGCTACTTAATGAGTTCTCAATTTTCCCCAAGCTATTTGTAACCGGCACATTCAGGCAGTAGCTAATGCCTTTGCCTCCAACATTTCTGTTCATCAGTAATAAGGGCTTCAGCAATGCACCACATTGCTGTAAGTAAGTGGATAAGCAAAATCTATTCTGATTCCCATTTTCAAGTGCTAAAAAGGAAGGAAGTTTCTTACTTTTGTCTCTGCTCAAATAACTTGATCAGGGAAACTGAAAAAGGTAAGGATTATTTTTGCTTGCACAGGACTATGTTTGGCTATTATTTCTAAACCAAGCAAATCCAAGATGGATTGAACTCCTCCTGTGGTTTATGTTCCTGTCGCTCTTGTCTCTGCGAGGCCTAATTAAGCATATTGCAAACAATTTCTTAAATGAAAGAGGAATCATAATGTTCCCAGCTTCCCAGGACCAAAGTAGACCCAATCACAGGCATGAAGCTGTTCATCTTTGTTACAACCAGAGGAACATTCTCTGGTTATAGAGAAGGGAAAATAGATTAAAAACATGCTTTTCTATTAACAACTTCATTTCAAATTGTCACACGTGCTCCGACACTTTTTTTTTGGCTAATACTGGATAGCCTATATTATTGGTGGAAGGTACCTCTGTGTTTTCTTATACAAAAAAAAACAAACAAACCAACCAATTGTGAGATTTTTATTTTTTTTATTATTGGTCTCTTGTCTGGAAAGATCTTCAACTAATGTAGGTTTACATACATCTTACACTGAGATTTATTGCCTACACTGGGCTATAGCATAAGAGACCATGGTAGCCAGAGGCATCCCAGGTGGATCATGGCGGTTGCTCATTCTGGGATGCAGACATGGAGACTCTTCAGACCCTGTCCAACCCCACTGGCTGCACCCTGGGGTGCAGCATGGACTATGTCCAGAGCACCCCATTGCAGTGGTCAAGGCAGCACAAACCCTCCTCTTGGAGTTTACTTCACAAAGTCCCACTTCTTCACTAAAGTTAATACTTTTTCTCTGATGGTAGATGTCCCTCCAAAGCCCTGGAGTAAAAGGCATTGTCTTCATATCTTTAATCTCCTCATAGTCTTGTTTATAAGTTATCGCCTGACATCTGGTGTTCCCAAATAAATCACCCTAATATACTAAGATGTTTAATAAATAGCACAATAAACTTGATTTAAAACTGAAACACTTAGGACTCTGAGATACTAAGAACAATTTCTTACCCTAGGATCCTTATTCTCTTGAATCCTTTTACCATCTAATTTATTTTAGCATCCCTGATATTTGAATTTCATGAGGCAAAAGACACAGAGTTTGACAATTGCACCTAACAGTCTGCAGTGCTGGGATTTGCTTGTTGCCTGCTGGACAAAGCTGTGCAGTTCATCCTTCATTAACATTTCTTGTAACATGAGCAGAGTGGGATTAGTAAAGCATAAGGCAGCTCTGTGTGTGAATAAATTCTTTGAACCCTGTGGCTCTTCAAAAGCCCTGCTCAGCAGATATCAGTGCTGAAATAGTTTAAATTCTGGCTGGCTGGCATATGTAAACCCAGCAAAATCTTCCTATAATTTCCCCAGCTTACAGGAAAATAAACTTTATACCCTTTGTTTTCTTAATACTTAATGACAGGGCAAAAGACAAGACAGGTTCAGAAGAAGAACTTGGGAAAAGCTGCGCCTGGAAGACCCTAGACTTTGGTGATTACTGCCTTCTGATGGGATGGCAGCTGGATTTGAGAACTTCCTTTAAACTAACATGCAGAATGGGAATTCTGAACATATCCTGGGAATGCCTTTGCCCTCAGGTTGCCAGCTATAATACAATTGCCCCTTGTTTCTGTAAGACAAAGTTGGCTGGGTTTACCTGTAGACTTAGAGAAGTAGTACATAGCTGAAAATCCCAAAAGGTGACAAGCTCCTGTATCTACAATAGATACATGATCAGTTGACTGTGAGAGCTGGGCAAGGTCCTTGTAGTTGCCATGTTTCCCAGCCTATCTTGAAGGCTTCTTACTCATCTGTGCTAATTTTAGGAGTTCTAGGCAAGGGTGTACAACTCTTTGCATAGGTGTTTTTTCCTTGTCAAACGACAACTGAATAGCCCAGGCAGTATTTCTTTGTTTGTGAAAGCTTGTGCCACATTAAGTTGAGAACTGCTATGTCATCTAATTAGCATTGACTTGGGCATTTGCAAATCTGGTAACTTGAAACAAGCTGGCAGAAACCATGCTCATATTTGGGAAGAAAAAGCCAAGTGAGAGGTTTTTCTGGGGGGCGAAATTGAGCCACCTGTAGGTGCTTATCTCTGGTGCTGGGGCTCACTGGTCCATATTCCTTATTACAAGATATGAAGAGATGGAGGGTCCATAAACTGGGCCATGTAACACCCAGTCCGGTTGTTCTGGGGGCGTTGACAGAGACAAGCAAGTGGAGCACAGCACAACCCAAATGTACAGACAAAAGAAAAATATATCCTGAGAGCAGGGACAATGCTTCAAATGTACCTTGCAAGGTTTCGGTTAATACCATCTTTATATCTGGGACCTAGAGAACTGAAAACAGTTGCCTGCAGTCTTTCTTCTAACAACTTGGTCAAGACAAGGTGTATTTGAAGAAGGAGCTAGTCCTGTTTTATATGATAACGGATGTGCCAGGCAGCCATCAAAGGAACAATGAAAAATGGTTTAACTCCCTCTTCTATTGTGAAAGGACTCAAATACACAGCTCTCACTTGGGACCTAATCACTGGACTGCAAAAGATATTCTCCTGTCCATGGATTTTCATGGCCCAATGAGTGACAATTTTTTCCAGCCAGGGGAATAGTTTCAGTAAGTAAGCATAGAGGCTCCCCCTCCAGGTGAGAGACCAAGTCTTGTATTTATTGTGCATTTGATGCCTGAGGTGTTACAAAGTTTCAATCCAGATCAGCACTGTTCCTTCCTGATACATTTTGAGCAAGACTAGGCACCCAAACCCACCTTTGAGAGTTAAGTACACTTGGAGAAAACCTGCTAGATTTATTTGAGTGCTTTGAAGCGGTGGGTAGGTTTACATAAAATAATCAGAAGAGCCACACAGATGTCTCTTTTTAATGTCATAAAAATCTAGGCAGTAGACATAAAGAGGCATGAAATACAGGAAACATCTGCATCCATTTTCTCACTGGTTTTGAACAAACTGTATCATCTCAAGATTTGTTTAAACTGTCTGTGCTCAATCCTGACATTCCATCTGGAATGTTCTTGCCCAAACTGACCTTACTCATTCATCTCACTTTTCAGCCAGTGCTGAAAAGGCAGGTGCACTCCACAGTCCATAAAGACCTGTCTTCAGAGAGCATTTCATCCCATTTTCCTCAGACAAAAGCTTTAGGATTAAATATATTGGGCATCAGAGGTGCTTGCCTCTTAACCGTCAGAAGATATTATGGTTGTCTTAAACTAGATCTGCAATTTTTCAACACTTGAATTTAAGATAGTCCAACCCTCAGTGTTAGCACTGAGACAGATTTTTCTTCCTCAAGAAGGAAGTACTTTTCTTAAAAAAAGTATCTTTTAACAAGTCAAAGAGCCTCTGATTCCTCCAGACCCTCTATCTGTTCTTCCTTCCAGTCCTTCCAGTCTTCCCTGTCCAGACAACAGTAGAGGCGAGTGAGGCTAGGATGTGGAAGTACAACTAGCTTCTTCAGCAGTAAGATGAACATGCTTCCTCCTTTGGCCTGCTGAGCAGGATCAATTCAGGTGTTCACAGCACTGAACTGATGATTTCTTATTAAATGGATGCCCAAGTGAAAAAAGTAAGGTAAGAATACAGTAAAAGACAACTGTGAGACTTGGGGTACATCTACACTACACAGTTTCACAGTTGAACTTGCTCCAAACTCAGCAACATTTTAATGCTGTTTCAACACTGAGCTGTTTATTCCAGGTATGTCCATTCTGCTATCTCCAAAACCCAAGCACCTCACTCCACAGTACAGTGCAAAGCTGCTACCTTAGTAGTACAAAGAAATACAAAGAACTACATGGTGAAGTTGTATCTAAAGATACAGACAACTCACAACAGTTAAGTGAAATACAGAAGCTGTACATAGATGACTCCCAAAACATCCTCCAGAACCCACATCCAAATTATCTGCAATGTAATTTCAGTCAAGTCAATAGCAACCCTGTTGAAGTCAATGGAGATACACAACAGAGATTAATTTGTCCCTTAAAGCTTTAATAAGAGGAAATAACCATCTGACTCTATACACATGCTTTATTTAATTTTTGCAATATACAGAATTACAGTCTATATAGAAAGACAGATTATTATTGGCACTATCAAAGCATCTTTTCTCAAAACTAGCCTTTATTCATCAGGAAGAGCACATGCCCACTTGTTTCACTTACTGATGTCTTTCCTCTTTTATAAATATGGATGCCTTATATTATTGTGGTTAATGTTAATGAAATCTCAGTTCACATAAACCCTATTCCAAGCAAGTGATGCAATGCTTGAAGCCTGCAATAAATAAATTATTTATTTAAAATTAAAAATATTTAAATCAAATAAATAAGTATTCTTTCAAGGATCACATGCCCAGAACAGTGGCCTTATTTAGTTTATTGTCTTTCTGCGTCATTGCCTTCTTCACTTTGTGGAAATGAAATTGATCAAGTCTTGGCATATGATAGAGGCATATTTGCTCACAGGGATTTAGCTACATGGGTTTGTCACAATATTCATAGAATATGTATAGCCAGATCTCCACAGAAAACACAGGAAATATGCCCTTCCCCAGAAAATGTGAATTTTTACTAGCAACCTAAAGTGTGAAAGCAATAGTTTTAAGTCAAGAAAAAATGGTTTTAACAAATAAATTTGTAGTAGTGGTGTTCTGTCCCTTCTACAACAGAAAGCAAAATTTATGCCAAGAACTCAAAGTAGGCACTTTTTTATGTAGCCATGTTCACAGGGTCTCAAAGGAGCTCCTTTTCATCTGATCCAAATCAGTAGGCACAAAATTGCAGCAGGCTTTATGGCCTCTAAATAGAAAACTGTAGATTCCCAAGTTTGGGGCCCCATCTTCCTCATAATCCCCTTCAAAACTGTGTAAAACTTGAAACTTTCCCATCCATTGTGAAGATGTCTTGGGTCTCAGTGGGGGTAAACTCACATGCATGTAAGGCCAAAAGCAGAAGTTGAAGACATCTTAAACTTCTTTAAGAGAAATTATAAAGGCTGTTTCTTACAACTAGTATGAATATTTTTCTTGGGAAAACTAGTGGCAGAGTTATTTTCCTCTGTATCTTTGTATGTAAACCCCATTTAAGAGTGTAATTCAGTAGGTAGGAAACTGAGCCACTAAAATAAAACCCCTGGAAAATACAAACTGTATTAGAAAGGCTAGCAATTACTATTTTCCTTTTAATGGTTCTAACTTTGTAACACAATTATGATTGGATTTACCAGATTTAATTCCATGCATACAGGAAACAGCCCATTCCTCATTTCACCATCTGCAGTGTCCTGCTGAGCTTTTAATAGAATTCTGTGGGCATGATATAATTACAAATCTAGTAAGGAGTTTGTGTCTGCAATATTTCTCATAATACAGTGTGTAAAGTTTTACTAGTGTCACTTCAGAACATTCTGAGAGTTGCAAGCAGCCAGAAACCAGAAATGCGCTAATTAAGGTATATAACAAAATATTAATCGAGAGATCTGGAGGAGGAGGAAAAGAAACAACTTCACTTAGTCACACCATTATATGGCATCCAGCATAGCCTGAAAGAAAAAGCTAGCTGAACTGATGAAACAGTCAAGGAAAATAGCCAGGAGACCTGTCCAGCATGCAGTATGAGAGTAGGGACCACATGCCAATTCTGTAGATACACGTGAGCTTCTGACAAAGACCATTTGTAGAAGAAAACAGTGAGTGCTAAGGTCACTGCTCACGAACATTTCCAAGAGCATTTCCCCACACTTGCTTTCCCAAGACTCATATTTGAATAATAATCATAATAGGGAAGTTAAACACGCCATGCTAAAGAAAGCAATGGTTAATTACTCTGTAAATCTCCCTTCACCATTGGGTAAACCAGCATGCTTCCCACTAGGGGTACCATAACTAGTTCAAGACAGCTCTGGAAATGTTCCTTAAGTGCAGGGATCTTTCTCATCTTTGCTGACTCAGAAATCTACTGGTTTGCTTCAAAGGCTATCCTTCTGTCGGTTTTGGCTGGAATGGAGCTAATTTGTGCTGAAAGCAGAGTTGATAATTCAGGCATGTTTTCATTATTGCTGAGCAGTGCTTACACAGTGTCAAGACTTTCTCTGCTTCTTTTACCACCAGCAAGTAAGCTGGGGATGCACAAGAAGTTGGGAAGGGACACAGCGGACACAGCTGACCACAGGTGACCAAAGGGATATTTCATACTATATGGCATCATGCTCAGCTAAAGGTGGGGAAGAAGAGGGATGTGAGACATTCAGAATTTTGGCATTTGTCTTCATAAGTCATTGTTACATGTGATGGAGCCCCGCTTTCCTGGAGATGGCTGAACACCTGCCTGACCGTGGGAAGTAGTGAATGATTTCCTTTGCTTCCATGCATGGCTTTTGCTTTACCTGTTAAACTGTCTTTATCTCAACCCATGATTTTTCTCACTTTCACTCTTCTGATTCTCTCCCCCATCCCACTGAGGGAGGGTGTGAGTGAGCAGCTGTGTGGTGCTTAGTTGCTGGCTGGGGTTCTGTCAACCACACTACAAATATTCTGCACTTTTTGTTTTGTCATCCTGGAAATTCTAATGCATATACATTTTATTGCAAGCAACTCCGATTTGCTAAGGAGCCAAACTCCCTTATCCCTCCTTGTGAATTCTGGAAGATGACTACTTTCTGTTCTGGTATTTGCAAATGGGAGCCAATGTCCCACACTAGAGCATCAGCATTTGCCTACAGTATTGCAGTTACAACGCCAGTTTTGTGCCATATTGGCCTGCTAACTGGCAGTCGGTTTTACTTGCAGCCACTACAACTTTTATCCAGAAAAATCTTATCGATGGCTACTTATGAAAACAGGCCTACGGTGTCAAGATGAGGTCTTGCAATATTCCAACCAAAACATCAAAGATGGTAATTTTGTTTTATTGGAACAAGCCAGAGAACAGGATGCAAGACAAAGAACTTCCTCAGTTTGGATTAATCTTTTTTTGGGCGCTTGTGTAATACACATTTAATAGATGCTCAGGGCCTCTGTCACTTTTGCTTTTCAGGACTTCTTTTCATCAGGCAACTTTTTCACTGTTGCAGCTATAGTATTGAAGAATGAAATTCCTATTCCAACTTCATGATCTTTTCCTTCCTACAATGATTTCAGACAGTGTACTGAAGGAGGGAAATATGCTTAGAAGTTTTCTTGGCTTTTTGTGTTACAGAAAGATTGTAAGTGAAGAAGTGAACCCACATTCTCACCTTAACTAGCCCGAAATGCGTGGTTTGATAGGGATTTTACATCACACTGTGCCTATAGCTCAGTCTAGATAACATGGCATTTACCTTGGGCTTTTTGATCCGCACAAGTCAACAGGGCATTAACTGCCTTATGAGAACTAACATCGTCTGCCTTGTCATCTAAATCCTATTTTACTTTTAATTCATGTCTTCTGGAAGCTTTCTCATCAACACAATGATCAGGATATTGATTATTTGAAAGGCATAAAATGCACACAAATATTGCGGGGCTAGTGCTAAAAAAAAAAAATAAAAATCTGTAAAAATAGTTTGGGGTCCTGATAAAAACATCATGTATCCAGGTGGCTTATGGTAGAATTGCACAAGTCAGCAGGACTATCATCACATCACTCTATGTCTAGTTAAATTTCAGACACACAGTTTGACAACAGCAGAATGACATGTTTGCATAGCTGGACGAGCAGTTTCATACTTGTGTTGCTAGAAAAAAAGATTGGAAGTTCTCAAATCTTTAGAAAAGAAAGAGATGGCTGTTTACCTGATGCCATAAATGAAAGTGGGTCTTTACAGATGAGAGTCTAATTCTGCAATGTGAGCCTTGTTTAGTAGTGGGTTAGCTTTGAGGCCTTGAAGGCTATGGGCATGAACAAATACATGCTAGTCAGTGTGAGTTAGTCTCACCAAGGCAGACAATCAGTGTAGGAACAGATACCAGCCTTGCCCTTTATTTTCATGGATGCATGAAAGAGGGTCTGAGCCAAAATGGTGTATCTAAATGCAGTCTGGGGATGTCTCACAGTAAGAGAGGAGAAAGACAAGATCTCCGTAGCTCCCCAGGTCACCATTGCCATGTCATCACGTAAAAGATCTGGAGAAACTGAAGAGAATATTGAACTTTGAAAGATTTGTACTCAGTATTAGGTTATCTGACACATATGAACTTTGGAAATAATTACTTTCCTCTCTTCCTCATTTTTATGCTTTCTATTTTAAAGAAAACTCAAACTTCAGCATTTTGCCTTTCCGCAAGAACCAAATGTTCTTTGAAAAAGAATTTGTTCTTTACTATTGTTTGCTTATTGATTTCACTGCAGTAGGTAAAATTCCCAAAAGACAAAGTTCCTGTAATTATGGGAGAGACACTAGATGAAAAATATAGGTTTGTGTTCAATGACCTAGCTCTTGTCTGGTATCTTGAAATATGTGTGGAGTGTAAAGCTCTACACCATATGATTTGATTAGTCTAGGACAGTTGTACCACTTGAGATCATTAATAGTTCTTGATAAATAACTGGGTAATCAGGTCAAAACCAGTTTATTAAAAGATTTTGAACAATGAATGAGAGAAAAAGAGTATGGAGAAGAAGCAGGCCAAGTTACCCCAACATGAAAAACTTGTAGTGCAACTCATGAACTCTATAAGGGCATTGGGAGATTAAAATATCCTGGTCAGACCCCAGAACCATTATAAGGAATGATGTTCAGGAAGGATCTTCATTAGCAGCTGCCTGAATTATGTTGGTGTCCAGAATTACTCTTGACAATCAATATTTCATCGTATTACGAGCTGAACAAACACATTGGAAGACATTTTTCTGCTTTCAAAGGTCTTACAGTAGGAAGAACACACAGGGAGAAGGCAAAAGCTAACACAGTTTGGCAGATTAGTACTTAGCCTTGTTTTATTTCAATTACAAAATTAATCATATTTTGGTTTGTTTGGGTTTTTTTTACCAAGGGAATTTTAGACTCTATGTAGAGGTGTGATGATAGAGATATGAAGTACTGTTGCTTTTTTTTATGTAAGTAGCAGAAGAAACTAAGGGGTAAAAGAAAAAGAGACAGAAACTGAGAACAGATCTCTCAAAATACAGTGTAGAATATGAAAAGCATTTCCTTTTATAGGTTCGAAGGACTGATTGCTGCTAAATGAAATTTAAGGATGGTGACTCTTCTTGCATTTCTGTGGAAAAGGGTTGAAAAATACCCTGTGACATCTCTCTGGTTTTCTAAAAGTCAATGAGTGGTACAAACAAAGCAAATAGCGGTTTAATTCTCATTATACTTTTCAGTGATCTGGACACAAATATTTTGGATTTGGGCACCTCTGCACATAAGGAGAGCTTGGAAGAAAAGTGAAAAAGATGTGTGCAGAAAATTAGATCCCAGAATCACTATATATTTTTCTTTCTAGAAACAAATATTTGGAAGATATGTTTCTTTAAAACATAAAATAAAGGGGAGTAGAAATTAGGGTAGCACAGAGGTAGCTGAAATTTGGTTGTGGGTTTTCTGGAAGTTTTTCAGTCTCAATGAGGTTTTACATTCAGTACAGGAGGTGTTTCCAGCAGGATTATCTTTCAAAGCATCTGCAGTACTTAAGAGGACCTTCTCTGTGTACACAAAATCATTTAATAAAACACCCAGAGAAAATACAGCTCACTGGATTTTGGTAGAGAGATAAATGACCAGAAGGAAACTTCCCACTTTAAAGGCGATCCACCCACAAAGAGAAACTTATCTCTACAAATATACGAACAAGTGCAATTTATTCTAATAAGGTCTATCTTTCCACATTTTAAAGTACATAAAACTGATTATTTATTAGTAATTAGGGCTCACAACTGTTCTAAGATGTACACATATTTTGCTCTGAATAGGTGCCTTTTAATCTGCCACTGACTAGCCAGCCTGGGCTGCAGTGCCCATTGGGTTGTACCTCAGAGATACCGTTAATTCCTGTCTGAAGTGGCATATGCCACCTCACCAGTAAGACGGCATTAATTAGCAAACACTTTGTGAATCATGAGAGCCACAGTTGCTCCCAAGTGCCTTTCATTATCTTGTTTTAATATTCTTTATTGACAAACAGAAAAGCCTAATGGCCTAGAATTGAGCAAGGGCTTACTCCAGGTTTGCTCTTGGCTGTCTTGCACGACATCATGAATGCCGCTATGGAGGACCAGCTCCAGCTTCAGGAGGACTCTGAGTTCATCTGTGAGAATTTCTTTGTCAGGCATGAGCTCTGGGCTAACCCCTTTCTCCAAACAGCTGCAAAAAAAAAAAAAAAAGCAGGAGAGCTCAGGCATCACCATTTGTGCAAAGGACAGATCTTGGCACATTTCACCTAGTTCCCTTCCCTTGGAAGGTTGTGGAGAAGCCACAGCCTGAGCGCTGTGGGTGCAAACACAATTTAGTGACAGAGGAAAAGTACACCGGGCTCTCCCACCTAACTTCTCATAACCCAGGGGCATGGTGAGGCATTGAGCTTGTTTCACTTCCTCCAACAGGAGAAGCCCTTTCAGCAAACTAAGATGGGTCACAGAGATGGTGGTGTTTGGTGGTTTATGTGCTTCTGCATAGCACCCTCATGGTGAAAATGCTCACCGACAAGACAAAGATCCAGGCTTAAAGTCTGAAATGCTAAAATCCACATGTGACTGTGTTTTAGAATAAAAGGTGACACAAATTTTAATCAGCTGGATTAAATACTTTCAGATACAAAGTATGATAAAAAAGGGGAACACATTCTCACAAATTATTCTAAAGTCCAGGAGTTTCAAGAAATTGAAAACAGAATTATCAGTTTATGAGATAACAATGACTGCAATCATATAGATGAGGTTTTATGTGTAACTATTGTTTACATGACAGAATAACACAAATCAACTGATCTATTTATATAAGTGGTGCATATGTATGACATTGACAGACTTGAAGAGGACAGTTTTTCTTATGACTGTAACATTCAGTATTTTTTCTCTGTTCTTCTAGAACGTCTGGTACCGGATTCTGTGACAGTCCTCACCAGAGCCAGTCAGATCTTTTGATATCAAACACCACTTTCTAGCTGCATAGAAGAGTGTGTAGGACTTCATAGTGAAAGTCTGGTAGGAGAATTATGCCTAACATGAAAAGAAATCTACCTGTTATATTTTCTTGGAAAATGGTAGGAGGAAAACATAAATAGCATTTTTTAAGAGAAAATGCTGAAGCAAAGTAGTGCTGTTGTTCTGGAGTCAGTATTCTGCACTGCACAAGAATTCCCTCATCTGTAACAGTAATACCTTTCAGGCTACAAGGATGGCTGAATGGACCAACAGAGCAAGACCAGCTTCATTAAACTCTTTATCAGTGATGCCACTGTCTAATTAACATATGATTGATGCTGAGAAATACATATCATTGCAAATGAAGCTAGTGCCCTTCAGGATCAAAATGGAAAGCTTGCTGTAAAATCGTACCTATTGGTAATAACATTAGCTACTGCTAATAATGCTAACTGCAGTATGACTGATGGATTTGCTGTTCAAATTCTGTGGAGGAAACATTTGGGAGAAATTTCTTAATTTGCAGCTCTCTGAGGGTGATGTCCTGGTTTACTAGCATGGAAGTATTCACTGTAAGACATGTATTTCACTTTAAGCTGAAAGGGAGTTTGGGACTTGTGGGGTTTACATTGTTGGCTCTTTTAATTATACAAAATATTTAACAAGTGTAAGTACCTTTTCAATGACTCACAACAATAGTTATGAGCAGAGCTAAATTAAATGTAGCATAAATTTAAATACATGTAATTTTATTAGACATTTGCAAAATAATTTTCCCATTACAGCTAAGTACATTTGTGAGGGTAACAGCCATTCCAGAAAAATAAATAATGTTATATTTGGGTGGATAATTTGTTCTCCTTATCGTTTAAACTTTTGGTCAGCAAAGTTTAACTATAAGTGACTGTCTATAAGGCGAAAAGTAGTGTTAGTTGAGTAAAAGATTTTTGGAAGAGATTTCACACCAGCCTTGGAACCTTCACACCAAATAAAAAGCTTTGTACGTTGCACATCCCTTCAGGATATGCTACACACTCTGCCTAGGAATGGGGGTAACATGGGAACAGGTAACTTACTTAAAAGAGCAGAGAAAACATCACCATGGAGAATTATTATCCTAGTCTTTGAATCAGTGGAAGAATATCAAATACCGTAAAAAAAATACAAGAAGGCCCAAGTCTGGAGACCGATCCATTCCGAACCACTGTCTGCCAAGTGCCCGCTGACCTTAATGAACCCTGAGAACCTTCAGCTACTGTCGGTATTACAGGGAAACTCAATTGACTGGCAGAAACATAGGTTATTTCTTTTAAGTGTTTCATTTTTCATGTGTGCTGCTCGTTGAAGGACACACAACATGGATTTGCACTGTATTTTTTTGCACAACTGGAAACTGAAGAGGTAGTTACAGGAAAATACACTTCCACACTTGCAGATTTTCCAGAATCTCTCTCTTTTGGTTCAGCCTGAGCAAGATTCTTCCCCCTTGGGTTTTCTTGAAAACAGAGATTGTGAGCCATCATCTCTGTAAGAGGTTCTGGAAGCTGCAATGAGATGAGAAGGATGATGCTTTCATCAGCTCTTTTAAACTGATCCTGCCTGTACTTTTCTGAATTACATATTTCATCTCCATATTCACAGCTGGCTGCTCCATCATGCTCCACATCCTTGCATAGCATAAACTGTGTGGAATCTCATCTTCTTGAAGAATAATGTGCATTTCCATCTGCTTTTCACATGCTCAGTTATTCTTCACAGGGAAGTCTCGCTCTGAAGCTTTCAAGGCACATACTGCTAGATGATTGCTCTGAATCTTTATATGGTTGTCCTGGGTTCAGCTACAGCAGTCATTTTTTCTCCTTCTTAGTAGCTGGTGCAGTGCTGTGTTTTTGACTTTCAGTCTGGGAACAACGCTGATAACACCGATGTTTTTAGTTGTTGCTAAGTAATGTTTACTCTGACCAAGGACTTTCTCAGTCTCATGTTTTGCCAGAGAGGAGGGGAAGCCAGGAGGAAGCAGAGGCAGGACGCCTGACCCAAACTGGCCAAAGGGCTATTCCATACCCCAGCACGTCATGCCCAGTATATAAACTGGAGGGAGTTACCCGGAAGGCCCGGATCGCTGCTCGGGTCGGGCTGGGTATCGGTCGGCGGGTGGTGAGCGGTTGTGTCCTTTTCCCTTGTTATTCCTCTTATCATTATTATTGGTAGCAGTAGTGGTTTGTATTATACCTTAGTTACTGGAGAGCTGTTATCTCAACGCGTGGGAGTTACATTCCTCCGATTCTCCTCCCCCTCCCTCCGGGAGCGGGGGGAGGAAGGAAAAGGGGGGGAGTGAGCGAGCGGCTGCGTGGTTCCAAGTTGCCGGCTGGGCTTAAACCACAACAATGGTTAATCCCATTTCCAATGGCAATCCAGTCTGTGCATTAGGCCAAACTCAAGCTCATAGTTGCCAAGTAGCTGGCAAATGCTGGTAACCTATGACTGATCTCCCAAAATAACAAGAAGAATCTCTAGTATCACATGATTTCCAATTCTCTGGGCAAAGCAGATGAACATACGAGCAGCTGAAGAAATTGTGTTTGGAGCTCAAGCTCATCAAACTGAGTTCTCAAACAAACACACCAGGTAAAATGCTGTCTTTAAATAAAGCTGCTTCAAAGAAGCAGCTCCCCACTGCCTGGCAGAAACAGCAAGAAGGTCTCTGCTCCTGCAGCACAGAAACTCTAGATATTCATGCTAGGGAAGTGACAGTCTAACAAAAGGACACTGGAGGGTTTGGGTAATTCAGACCTCCCTATAACGATTCAGTTGGTGTGAGGGGTTTCTGAGAATATTAACAGTCTGAGAAAGTGGAGGATGAGCTGGCAAATCTGGTGGCATAGAAATAGCTGTCTGGTACCAGTTCTGGGAAGTCTAGAGGAAAAATGCTCTGTGCTCTTTTAAAGCGTGGATATTTCAGCTCCCAAAATTCAAGATGCTCCTCTCAAGACAGCAATAAGTTCCCTGTGCATCAGGTATGAAGAAAAAAGAGCTGATGAAAAACTCAGAACAAGCCCATTTTACAAGTTTTTTTACAAATGACAGTATTTGAACCTTTTACATGATTTTAAATTCAGATTTCTTTTGAGACATATGTGTTTCTGAAGGCAGCAAACAAGAGTTTTAACTCTATCTTTGAATTTGGGCAAGGGTGTAAGATCCACCCGTTCCAGTAAAACTTTTTTTGCCTGAAACTATACACACTTGTACTAATGTAAAATAAAGCAAACAAATAGCAAGAACACACATACAAAGAAGACAAAGTATTTCAGTTTTACTGTGCTATAGTTTTGCTGAGTTTGATCTATGCCTTTGCCTTGAGTTATTCTGACAAAATATTGATTGTTTGGTTACATCTGGGGAAGAAGAAAGGGGACTGCACGGGAGAAAAGGGAGCTGGGAGGCATAAAGATTCAGAAATATCATTTGAAAAAAATCTTAACTGCTTCTCATTCCATTGTTTCTGAGAAGAAAAAACACTGCTGTCCCAAGTGGAATGTCTTTAACAGTTTGTAAAACCAATTCAGATGAGGGAGAAAAACTAATCTGTATTTCTTGCAGGCTGGGCAAGTACTCTGCCCACTGGATTATAGAGCTGGTTAAGAAATACTTCTCTCAGCCATATGGGAAAAGGGGGAGTATTGTTGGGCATTTTATTACTTTTTGTGCAGAGCAGAATAGCTAATGAAATGGGCAGAATGGACAAATTTTCTTCCTCCTGAGAAGAATCAATAAACCAGTGGGTCGGCACTCACTTGGAAAGTGGAGTACAGCTTCCTTTGCTACTTCTGCACAGCAAATGTCAACTATCTTTATCTACCATCTTGGAGATGCCATAACCACTAAGCTGTTCTCTGTTCAGTATAAACTGTTCTCTCTTTGCCTGTCTTTTCAGAAGACCTGGTGAAAGATGTTAATTTTATCCTATGGCAGAAAGGGAGCATCTTTAACATGACGTGGAATGGGAAATCCAGCTGTGCTCAGGACAGCTGTGCATATTCATTAACCCAAGACAAGTGGAGCTGTATCTTTGTTAGGCCCAAAACCAGGTCTTTAAAAAATATGACACATAGTATTGCCAGCCAACCTGAAAATCACCTTTCAGGTGTTTGACTGTTCTTGATAAACCCAGAGTTTTAGTGATCTTGCAGTCTAAGTTTCTTTAGTATGAAACCAAGTGTTTCTAGGCCTGAAAGAATATCTACTAAAATCCATACCTTCAACAGACGCTGGGTCCTTTTTGTGTCTGGCTGATATACAGCAAGAGATCTGAAACTGTCTTATTCTCTTTCCCAATACTACCCTTCTGCTCAGCTTCTCCTACCCTATATATTAAAATCTATTGATTTTCCTTTATTTGTATTTTCCACACAAGCATGAACATTTATATTCCAGACATGCAGTAGCTGAAAAATGAAAGTGAACAAACAAACAAATAAATTTCACAGAAACTGCAAGCAATCATTAATATTTCCAAACTTGGTTATTTTTTTATTCATTTTCATAGTTTAAAAATAGTTATGTGTGTTTCTCCAGACTAAAGAATGCAAGGGAATATTGACATCTGACACATATTAAAACTGTAGTATTTTTCCACATATTTAAACTAAAACCATTCGTTAGTGTTAAGATAAATTCTTAAAGATCCGGAATTTCAAGTACATTAAGAACTCCTGAATGTCTTGGATTTTTAATTAAACTTCCACATATTTAAACTAAAACCATTCGTTAGCGTTAAGATAAATTCTTAAAGATCCGGAATTCCAAGTACATTAAGAACTCCCGAATGTCTTGGATTTTTAATTAAATCTTTAATTAAAAGCCTATCCCAATTGCTAGCACTATTGTTTTGTAGATAAAAATAATCAGCTGGACTGCATCTTTTCTGTCTTCTGCAGCTGAAACATTGTTCCAGTGTCATGATTTTATTAGGAACCAAGTCAGATTGCAGCTCAAAGGACTGCCACTGGGAGCCTGTGCTGGACGAGTCATCTCCAACCATACACTGGGAAGAAAAGATGTGTACATGGCCTGTAGCTTCAGAGGGTGATGGAATATGCTACACTTTGAGTTGAAGACCTACATGGTCTTTACATGCACAAGTCCATGGGACCTGATGAAATCCATCCACGGGTCCTGAAGGAGCTGGCAAATGAAGTTGCTCAGCCACTGGCCATAATTCTTGAGAGGTCATGGCAGTCAGGTGAAGTTCCAGATGACTGGAAGAAGGGAAATGTAACCCCCATTTTCAAGAAGAGGAAAGTGGAAACCCCAGGAATCTATAGACCAGTCAGTCTCACCTCTGTGCCCGGCAAAATCTTGGAGCAGATTCTCCTGGAAAGAATGCTGAGGCACATGAAAAACAATGAGGTGGTTGGTGACAGTCAGCATGGTTTCACTAAGGGGAAATCCTGCCT
>NW_009944334.1:3418-3681 GCF_000696875.1 Nestor notabilis | reverse complement strand
CCTGCTCGGCGATGCGGCTCTCCTTGCCGTCCTCCTGTGCCACGGGCTGGCCCCTGAGCAGCGTCTCCTGCACAGGGAAGGGATCCTCCCACTCCTCCGTGGGCTGATGTGTCTCCAGGTTCTCTTCAGGTCTCCCAGCTTTTCCCTGCACAGGGGCAGAGGTCAGGGAGCAGGCAGGTTCATCCCTCACGGCTTTCCCCAGGTTCCTGCTCTGCTCCCATGCAGGGCAGGGCCCTGCCCTGTGAGTGTCTCCCCATGTCCGT
>NW_009944334.1:1176-3217 GCF_000696875.1 Nestor notabilis | reverse complement strand
ACCCAGCAGGGCATGGGGCTGGGCCAGCCGTGTCCCAGCAGTGTCCCCACAGGGGCTGCCCCACTCTCAGCAGAGCTGCTGCCGTGCCCCCTGCTTGGCTCCTCCACCCCATGTGGCCCTGCTGGCCAAGGCAGCCCCTTACCCCTGTGCACCAGGTAGTAGTAGATGAAGATGCCCACGAGGCACGTGACAACCATAGCAGCGACAGGGATGAGCACTGAGAGCGAGGAGCGCCTGCCCGACTCTGCGAGGAGACAGCCGGTGAGGCACCACGCAACGCTGAGACACCAAGTGCCCAGAGCTGCCTTGCTCCAGGGCCAGTCCCGCAGGGATCCCTCATGGGGATAGAGAGGAGCAGGAGGATTTGTGCTGGCACTGTAGTCAGACCCTGCTCTCCCAGAAATACCCATGGGCCAGGCCAGCTCCTCCCAGTGCTGTAGCAGCACCTGATCTCTGCTCTGAACCAGTCTGGCACTGGGCACTTACCGCAGATCACATCTGAAGTGTTGGTCCCTTTCACCTTCACCATCAGCCCCTTTTCTTCACAGCTGCGGGAAGAACTAGACCGTGTAACCACAGTAGCCTGAGCACATGGGAAGCCCAAAGAGGAGCAGCTGCTCCATGTCCTGCACCGAGCCTGCCAGGCTCCAGAGGGACAAGTGGCCAGGGGCCAGCGCTGTGTGATGGGGACACCAGGTACGCAGCAGAGCCCCACACCAGGATCCTGGTCTGGAGGTGCTGAAACTGCTGAAGATGGGGACAAGTCTGGGGACAAGGCACAGGAGGGAGTGAACGTCTGAGACCTGCCCAGTCAGGGAGATGAAGGGCTCGGGCACCGCGGCTCCTGCAGAACAGCTAGGAGGGGACTTGATGACAGGCTACAAGTGGCTCCGTGGGGAGGTAATGACAGTGTGGACATCCCTGAAGGGGCGAGCCCTCTGCACACACGCAGAGAGATGGTCACAAGCACCTGAATGTCTGCCTCGGGCTCAGCCACACCACCCTGGACCCCGCCACACTCACAGCTCTGCTCCTATGCCAGCCTGATGCTGTGTCGCACAAACTGCCCAGCCATCCGCTCCCCAAGGCCACTAAGGAGGTTGGCAGCAGAGGATGTGCTCGGAGGGATGTGGAACAGCTGGGGATGGGTGAAGGATGTGGTCAGCACTCAGACAATACCTTGTCCAGGGATGGCATGGCTCAGTTTTGGAAGAGACATTGGAGAAGGTGCCTTCTGCACAGGGCTCACATGGGGATGACATCCGGGCCATGGCTTTGGCTGAAGGAGCAGAGGTTGCAGGAAGGTCAGTGCAGGCAGCAGGGGCAAGGGGCTGTGGCAATGCTGCCAGGCATAGCAGCAGGCACAGCGCTGCTGGAGCCCTGCCAGGGGCACCTTGCTGGAGGAGCACCCCTTTCTCTGGAGGACCCGAGGTCAGTGCTGCCAGAGCTTCTGTCCTCCCCCCCTGCCATGAAGCCAAAGCCGTGCGGGCAGGGCTGGTTCTCCACGCACGTCTGGCAGCTGGTGTCGGAGCAGTGCATGCCAGCCCGGCACTGGCACACTGTGTTGTGCGTCGCGTTGCCGTGTGTCTTCACGATGAGGCCAGTGTCTGGGCAAAGGGAGCAGGGGCGAGGTGAGACACTGGGTGAGTGAGCCTGGGGGCAAAGCAGGGCTGGTGGGCATGGGGAGCACTTACTGTCTTCACAGATATCGTGGGGGGCACAGTGCCTCTCCTTGGTCCAGCTCTGCTGGTAGTGGCCGCTCTCGCAGGGGGTGCAGACAGAGTCCTCTGTACCACTGCATTCAGAGACCAGCTTTTCCCCTGTAATAGAGGCGGTGAGGAGGGGGCGAGGAGGGGTGAGGAGGCTTCCCCCTCCCCGGGCAGCAGCTCTGCCAACAGGATATGGGAGTACTGGCAGTGGTGAGTGCTGATGCTGCTTTGGCAGCCAGGGCTGCCGGGTCAGCTCCCCGGTGGGGAGGGATGATCGTGCTGGGGCAGGACAGCACGGGGAGGGGGGGGGGGGGGGGGGCATTCACTGCCTT
>NW_009944334.1:676-1011 GCF_000696875.1 Nestor notabilis | reverse complement strand
GGGGGTCCCCCAGAGCACCTGTGAGGCTCCCAGTTGCTCTACCACTGCGGTGACATGGAAGTGAAGCTGCCAGCGGGGTGGAGGAGCTCAGTCATGCTGAGCTGTGCTCTGCTGTGGCCCTGCTGTGGGTCCTGGTACAGCCAGGCCTTAGGGTCCAGGAAGGGGAAGGAGTCTCCATACCTGGCCGACATCGGTTGCAGCACCTGTCTCTGTATTCATACTGCTTGTCAAGGCATCTGACAGCATCACCAGCCTCCCAGCACTGGAAGAAACATGACCTGGAATTCATGGTGCTCCCCAGCACTCCAGCTCCTCCTTGCTTCTACAAGCACATG
>NW_009944334.1:0-601 GCF_000696875.1 Nestor notabilis | reverse complement strand
CACGGCCCGCAGCAGAGCCACCGGCACTGCCTCATGCCACCAGCGCTCTTTGAAGTGGGCGGCAGCGATTCCTCAGATTTCCTATCAGATGAAGATCGCACATTGCCCTGTGCCACTGCCAACAGGGTCCTGCGTAGGAGGAGCAGTGGTGTTAACGGAGCCTCCCATCCCCAGAGCTGCCAGCCCCTTCCCAAGGCTGATGCACGAGCCTAAGGGGCAGGAAAGCCCCAGGGCACGTACATCATCCCTGCGCTCCTATGCTCCTCCTAGCAGGGATGCGTATGCACCGGGAAGGATGGAAAGGAGGTGAGGAAAGGGACCTCGGGCCACCGCCGGGACGCCGTGCCAAAGAGAAAGCCCCACTCTGCCCCGGAGCCCAGCCACTCCAGGGAGCGGGATGGGGCTCCAGCAAAGCCCTCAAGCGAGATGCCTGCGGGGCTGTGGGCATGAGGGGTGCTGAGACCCCACGGGGCGCCTCGGGGGATGCCTGAGTTGGCAGAGGGGAGCCGGCACTGCTGCCCCACTCGGTGACAGTGAGCAGAAAGGGAAGTGAAAGGGGCTCAGGCGGGCCCCGTCCCTGCGCTCCGCGGCCTCCCAGGGC
>NW_009944333.1:4329-27435 GCF_000696875.1 Nestor notabilis | reverse complement strand
ATCCAGAGGGACCTGGACATGCTTGTGAGGGAGGCAAACCTTATGAGGTAAACTGAATTTTAAGTCTTTTTTCAGGTTGACTACTCTTGGGTATTGTTAAGAAGGTGGGTCAAGATCTAAGGAACTTCTAAGCATTGGGGTTTCTCTTCACTTAAAGGTCTTTCTCTCTCAGAGGTGCTTTTCAAGAGGTGTTTGCCATGTCCCCCTTTACTCCAGATTTTTTACAGTTTCTTTTGGAACAGACATCTCTTGGTTACAGAAAAACCAAAACAAGGAAACCTATAATGCAAGACCATGATTTTACTAAAAACCCCTATGGACAAAGTGTGCAGTGTTAGTACAAATAAACTATTCTGTATTCTTTCTCAAATCTGGGATTTTTTCCAGTGGTTCTAGAGCCCTTCTTGACTGTGGAAATAAAAACAACTGCTCCACTTCCCAAAGTAACTGAAGATTCAAAACCTGCTTTTGTCCAGATACAGAACAACCAAAAATGAAAAGGCTAATAGGTAATAGCTCAGGAGTTCTCGTAATTACACAGGATAGGGGAAATTTAGGGCCAGGTCTGTGTTCTAGCATTGATTTTTCCTGTTGGAACAGTTGGCCTTGGTACAAAAACCTAATTACTTAATTGGCTAAGCAAAGATTATGTTCCTTGGGAAGACTTTTGCTTGGAAGCTGAAAAAGTGATCTCCAAGACTATGCTCCTAAACATTCAGGAGAAACATCTTCGGAGAGCACCCTTGCTACTTTGCTAAAGTCTGCTTTTAAGACAGCATCAGCACAAGATGTTACACACAACATTTCCATTGACACCAATTTACGTCCAGGGTTTTCCATGGGCAGTAGTTTTGACAGAAAAGCTTTTTTCTGTCAAAAAAAAAAGCTACGCTCTGCAAAAGCTCAGGCTTTCCTGCTTTTGCCCCAGGGACATTCTGCAAGATTCTTGTGAGTCCTGGCTGCAGCTTTTCCCATCATCTACTCACTTCTGACCCACACACAGGTAAATCCATGTTTATTTAGAAATACGAAGTGTTTATGTTGCCAGTGTTTTACCTTGTAGTGAAAGGAAAATCCTAGGATAAACATCCAAGCTCTGTGAAAGTTCTTTTGGATCAGGCTCTTAGAAATTGTCTGATAGATCTTGCTAACCACTTCTCAGCCAGGTATGCTGAAAAATATCTGCCACTAATTTAAAGGGTACGCTACCAAAGTCAAAGCTTTGAAGTCTATTCTCTGTAATGTACACATACATACATACTGTCTAACACCTTCAGAAGTTAGTGGCAGTCATGCACACACACACACACACTCTCTGACAGAAAGAACAAGCTCTTGAGGCTACACAAAGCTCAGTTTATATACAGTCTTATGGAGGCTTGGCATCCAAGGAAGTGAGGAGCAGTTAGCAGCTAATGCCTTTCCTGTGAACTGGTTGGCTGCCTAGAGATTGATGTGGATGAAAGGAGTAAAAAAATATATTTTATTGCTTCATAGTAAAGCACACTTCATTTATGTAGCTGCTTCCATCAGTACAAATGGGAGCCATGTATCTGCTCTGAGGGAAGTATTGATCCCAAAGCTGCATGGGACAATTATCAGAGGGTATTCTTATCTGCAAAGCCTTGCTTCTTAGTCGTGTGGCCAGAGGAAGCAGAAAAGTAACAATTAAATTAGTTAAATTCAAAAAGAACATTGTAACCTACAAGGAAAGAAGAAAGCTTAAGGGAGCTTTAAAGTAAAAGGCAGCAACACACATGGTAACAGAGAATTATGAGATACTGAAAGAGACATCTGTCTGATGTGTGGATAGAAAGAAAAGCAGAGATTTAAGAGATGTTAATGGATGGACACTCTATGGGGAACTTTTGGCTCTCTCATATGAGACTTTGTAAGGTCTTATCATTGCTGTAGAGCATATTGAGTGACAGCTTGGACAAATATAAGTGAAGCCTGATACCCTGCAAAGACATACTCAAGTTCCTACATCCATTTTGCTGCTGTCCTCAACTGTGTAAGATGCAGAGTTTTCTGGGCTGCAGCATCTTATGGCTCCTTGTCCTGCTGCAGTCTCAGTTGCTATGACAATTCCTGCTCAGCCATTTGCCAGACCTGTTCTTTCTGTACAGGTACAGCAGTAACACTGGCACAACAGCTCATCAAACTGAGCCACTCCTGTGGACAGGCTTCAGATTTTGTCTGCAGCCTTTGTACCAGGAGCTGGCAAAGCATGGGCTTGTTTGGAACAACAGCCTGTGCTCAGTTGCTGGCATTGAGGCCGTTTTCTTGCTGGTAGAGAGGAGGCAGATCTGAGCCATGAAATGTGACAGAGGGTTTGTTGGCAGCAGCTTGTCATGTAGAGGGAAAGCAGTGCTCTTTGTTAAGGTGACCACAGGGGTTGCCTGGAGTTGTGACACTGGTAGATGAGGACTGGGCTCCTCCAGTGCTGAACTCTCTATCTGGAGCGCTGCTTTTGCCCTCATTTATCCTCCTGTAAACCGGCATATTTTCTTATTACTTGCTAAAATATAAGCCCAGTGCATGCTGCCCAGTAGAAGATGTCCTTGAATCTCGAGCCCCATCCAGCAGATCCCACACTCTGCCTGCTTGTGTGTGAGATCACACCTCAAACCTGGAAACTTGGAATCTGGTTCTGGACATCGTGACCCTTCCTAAGTTTGCCACATATTGACAGTGAGGTCAAACACCTAACAGGGCTCCGCACATTGATAGCTGACCTCCAGTAAGCAATGGTGGATTGGGTTACGCAGAGAGACAGCACAGCACAGGTATAAGACACAGAAGATCCTCATGTCAGCAGTAACTTGGCACGGGCTGTCTCCTGGAGTGAAAATCACCACCACAGTCAATATACATGGATAGAAATCAGGATAGAGTCACCACCTGACAAAAGAATGTGAATACATGACACAGTAAAGATGTAAGTGTTGATCTGGCTACAGACCTCTTAGAGGCTCAGTAGCTATTTTTTACAAGGGACAGAGGACACTTTTTGCTAATTGAATGTGTTAAGCACATTGGTCATGATTGGCTTTTAGGAACTGTGGCCCCTCTAAAGAGTAACTTTAACTCCAAATCATGCGTGGAAAGGAGTTTGTTACAGGCGATTTTTGGCAAAGGGTGGACTCAAGTCACTGTAAGAACCCAGCACTACTCCTCCCTAATCCATATTCCTCCAGAAGCAGCATCTTGTTTTAAACAAGAAGCAACACATCAGTTTGTAAAGATTTTCTTGAGATGTCCTGATAAAATACTGTCTACAGAAAGGACAGCCTAAGATCAATGTTAAAAACAATCAGCATGAAAAAGATGCAGACTCAGCTTCCATGCCACCTGGCAGAATAGGTAATCTGCTGAAATCTGATTATCTTCTGCTATTAATTCTGCTACTTTAACTGTGTCCCGTGCTCTGAAAGCTGACATGAAACATGCTCTTTGACGTAAAACATCCCCTGTTACAACCGCCCAGTTCAGCGGAGTTTTTCCAGAGATACCACTGAAATTTATAGAATGTCATCTCATCATTAAGAAGTTGGAAAACACAACTCTTAAAGTTCAGCCCTGTGAAAGATGAGTGTGGGTGTGTGGTTTTCTTCTTGATTGCAGAGACACTTAAGTGTATGGGATTTTTCTTTTTGGATAAAAATACTGAGTACAGGTAGAGGACAAAGAACCAAAACTCAATCCTAGCCAGTGTAAGTGCTGCCTGTAAGATAGCAGTGTTAGGGTGCCAATACCTCTTACATCAGACAGGGCTTGTAAGAATTTATCAATTTAAATGACATCACCAGGTAGCTGGAAATTCACTGTCACCTATGTGCAAAGTTCTGGGAAAGAAAGCCATAGCAATATAAAAATGAAGAACTTCATATCCACAGCAAAGCATGACAAATACAAAGAAGTGGTTCAAATATTACGTAAAGCAAATTGCAGTTTGAGTATTCTTGTAAAGTGTATTTAATATATTTGTAGTAAAGAACACGCTAATTTTTTTCTTACTGCTGAAAAAAGCAAACTGAAATAAGTACATAAGCCATCAAACTTTGATGGGTAGCTGGAGCCAGCAGTCATTTAACAAAGTTTGATTTGCATTTACGCTCTACACGCTACAAGTCACTGCCTGTTTAGTTTTTCTATGGTGGCAGCAAATCAAAGACTTATGGAATAGAAATCTTTCTTGTTGCCTGTAAATATCAGTGGGTCACTGAAAGAAAGAACCAGGAAAATGTGGGAGCTATTAACAAAGAGATCTTTCCATTGTTGCATTTAGAAAGAAATAGAAGAAAGGGAACCAAGAGGATTATACACATATGAAGATGAATGGCATGTGGTCCTACAAAAAAATAAGATTGGTAGGGAAAATTCCAACTTTCTCTTTTTCTTGCTTTATCTCTTCTGTACCTTGAGGTGTTTTCTTACAAGCTTTGATAGAAAGCAAATACACACTCTGTGTGCCAGATCTGACTTACTTGGTGATGCTCAATTTTCAGAATAGGCAGAATCTAATTTATTTTTAGGTAAATTTTGCACTGAAGGCTAAGAGAGAAACTTTCTGATCTCAGCAGATCCTGAGCTGGCATAGAATTGTCTTCCTGACCCTAATACCTGTGTAAAACATTTGTTTACAAGAAACTGAGAAGACAAATGTCTCTGTACTGTGAAACCCACAGCTATACTCACAGCATTCATGAAACATAGCAGCTACATCTTTTCCCATCAAACAGAACTCTCAATACCAATTCCCTGTAAAACATAACTCATAGTATCAAAGACTGCTGTGATTATTCTGTGGGTACGGAACAAAATCCATTTCAGATGCGCAAAAAAAGGTCTCTCTCTCTCTTTGGGGTTTTTATTTGTAAAAGCCTGATTCTGTAAGCACACCCAGAGCTCTTGCTAGCATGTGACCACTGTCCTGGCTGTTGACGCACACTAAGGTGTACACTCAAGCAATTCAACTGAACACATTAGTGCATTAAATGTTAATTGATTAAAGATGAATTATAAATCAAGGCCTAAGAAGGGAGTTTTATGATGGTGTGTACTAGAAATTTCATGGCAGTTCAAGACGCCTTTTGCACAACTCTAAGATCTACTTGTTCTAAGACAGAATTGTGAAGAGTTACTATTAACAACTCAGTTTCTGAAGGAGACTGATGGGACTGCGCCTTCAGTCTTCAACGTGCTAGTTTGTCTGAGCCTTTGATTGATCTCAGCCAAGTCTGACAAAGGCAAAGCTGCTGAGTGCCTGCTCGTTTTGATAAGTTTAAAAGAGGAAAGAGCCATAGCTAGGCATCTTTTCCATTGGGATGGGCATAAGTAGGACTCGGCTTCTACCCATCCCCACAAGCGGTGCTGGCCAGGCAGTCAGTGTTGCACACGGGTGGACAAACCAGCGTATTGGTAGCTCTTAAGGCAGCCACAGCACATGCAACCCTCAGTCCAGCCAGCCATGTCCAGACCCAGCAAGGAGCTGAGAGTGCCCTGAAGGCGGGGAGATGATGGGTTGAGGGTAAGAAATACTGGAGAAAGAACCAGATTAATTTTATGTAGGACTGCAGGTTATTGGTTGGATGAATACGGAAGAAATGAAAGGGCTTGCTGTTACTGTGAATGGGGGCATAGGTCTCAGTGTAAGAAACCTGGGATTTATCACTTTCGGCAGGGCAAAACAATTGCTTTTTGTACTTGATTTCAATACACAGGTCTTAACACTAATACGTTACTGTATTATAATTGAAGTTGTATCAATTAAAAGCAATGTCCACTTTTCTAAAAGAAAAAAAACATACCAGAGAGGTTTCAAGTAAGAAACAACTCATTGATCATAACTTAGACATGTAGTTTTTAGCCACATGTATAAAACAGCAAAGCAAATGAGTTGTCTGAGGCTGTGATGCAGGGTTTGCTGCTGCTGCTTCTTACTGGATGTTTACTTCCCAAAACTAAAAGCGGCATCCCTGAGGTGGAGGGTGTTCTTTCAGTCAACTGCTTTGTGCTGGCTTGCGTTCCTGTGTGTTACACTTGCATGTTAAAGCTATTTCCTTCCTGGATTTTGCTCTTCTCATACTGACTACAGTCTAGGCTCTGCCACACAACTTTGCTTTAGCCTTTCTATTCAGACATTGATGATGCATCCACAATTTTTTATATATTCCAATCAGAGGGGACCTTATTATCATCAGAAATGTTTCAGTGTGTAAGGACTATTTGGTGAGTGTATTGGCATGATTATCCCATTCTGTCATCAGGAAACTCCCTACCTTGTACAAAATAAGTTGTTCATAATGGTCTCTCCTTTGCAAACAATCCAAATTTTCCCCTGAGTTTTAAATATGCAGTTTCTGAGTCCTATGTAGTACTCCTTCCCAACAAGCACTGTGAGACTATGTTCTTATTTTCACCTTTACTGCCCCTTTGCCACAAGCAGTAACCAAATGCAAAGGGCAAAGACAATTCCTTTCCCAAGATCCAGCATCTGCGTGTAAGCTCAGATGCAGCAGGTGGAGACAGACAGGGGAGCACAAGGGCACAACAGAACAATAGTGGCCAGAGCAATGATTTCAGCATCCCACAGCTGTTCCACCCACTGCAAGGTTTTTCTCGAGGGGGGCAAATGATGACAAAAGAGAGATCTGAAGGAAGACAATGAGAGAGTTCTGCAGATGTTTACAGGGAGCTGCTCCTACATGTGAGGAGCTGCATGGAAGAAAACACAACAGTGCTTGTGTGACAGCATTAGCAACTGGGTGATGGAGCGGGCATCACTCATAGCAGCACGGAGCCTGGAGTTGGTACCAACGAGGTTTACTGTAGAGGATGGTCAGTCAAACTGTGACATTTTTGAATGACTGGGTGCACATCAAATAATGCATCACCTCTGCCACATTTCACTTAAGTCATTCCAACTGCTGCCACTATCAAAATGCCACCTTGTGTGGTGAACTTACTGTTTCTCAGTAAATGCCATCTGCTTGCCCCTGCTTTTCTTGGAAATGAGATATGAAACTTCGCTGCCAACAGCAACGATCTGTTTCAAGGGTTCCCAAACTTCTTTACACAATCCTTCCTACCAGTAACAATTTTCTTGTGGCCTTGAGAATCCATCTTTGCTTGTGGGTTCTGGCATTTGAATATCAAAAATTTCAAGCATCAACGTAAATTGGAAATAACTTGGTTTTCAGAATCATCCATGACATATCAGAGTCCCTTGTGGGATGGTCTACACTTGTTAACAAAAAAAAAAAAACCAAACCAAACCAAAACTAAAATGAAGGCAATGAAGTTATTTATATATAAATGTTGTATACTGATAGATATGCAACAGTGTGGTGTTTTGCAGTTGGAAGTCAGCTTTCTGAGTTACATTCATTTACATGCTCAGTACGGGAGATGCTTCAGGCATCTCTGTTACATCGGTGCCAGATGCATTCTTTTCCATATAGTTCTGTGAACACCAAAATGGGTTCTTCCAGATCAGTAGTGCTGTTTGAACTTGCTAAACTGCAGCAAAGACAAATGATAATGCAGTTTGTTTTCTGCAACCAATGTCTTTGCAGCAGTTGGCTCACTTAGTGGGTAACTGTAAAGATTTATTCCTTAACATTCTCTCTTTGCTTCTCAGCAGAAAATCTAAGGCAAAACTTTTAATGTTGCAAGACAGCAATGACTGTGCATTATTTCAATAGTATATCAGTGCTGACCTTCATCCTTCACACAAAAAGCATCGTAATGGTCATTCACAAAGGGGTCGGTCTCAATTTTAACATCAATGGCTTTCATGCTCTGCTGTTTGTTGCCCGTCTTCCTGCATATAATTTTCCTAAAATAAAGAAGAAGAAGAAGAAATAAAAAAATAATCAGAAATCTTCTGGAGCTGTACGTGCAGGTGACATTTGGAGATCTTTTATCACAGTAGTCAGGCTTTAGCCTCAACTTAACTGCTTAAGAGTTGGCACATAAGGCATTAGTGTGGGAAGATCTATGAAAAAAGCTAAAGGAGAATTAGAAGTAATTAAAAAAATGTTTGCTGTAGAGCAGTTCAAGGCATAGGAAGCAATAAAGTGTGTTTATCTTCTTATATTCTATAATACTTCTAAACATCAGATGAAGTCCCAGAGTATTTTAGGTCACATTCTGCTCTCAATTTCACCAATACAAATTCCCACCGATGGCACCTGGATAAAAACGAATAGAAAACTCAAGATTTGATACAAAAGATTATAAATCATTAGCATTTTACATCAAAAGACCATTAAGTTTGCATATTGAACTGCTCAAAAGCTAACACAGGCAAGCTCAGAAAATTTGTCTTGAGTTCTTGGGAGAAGAACTCATGATTTTAATTTTTTTTAACAGTAATTTCCAACCTTTGTGTAAACCCCATTTCTTCTGGTTTGGTACCCAGCAGTACCTAATCCATCCTGCAGCCCTTTGTAGGCTTGAACAGAGGTAATAGAGCTGTATTTCATTTTACAACTCCATAGATGCTAAACGTGAAGGAAGAGATTACTAATTATGTCTTCTCTCAGCTGTGCTGGCTGCTTAAAACTAACAAATAGAAGACAGATTGTTGTAGAAAATACTGGTTTTACTGTTACACTGAAAGTTACAAAGGCTGGGAAAGTGAATTCAGCCCAAATTTTTGCAGCTGGATATTAATGGTGTGGGGTTTATTTTTTGTGGACAGCAGGTTTGTAGAAGCATTGCAGGGTCAGCTATTCTAGTGAAAGCAAGACAAAAATGCTTTCTACAGAGGAATCCTTCCAGTGGAAGAAATTTGTCATTGTGTATTGTGCAATGGTTGAACTAATTTTGCCGTCAGTTGCACACTCAGTTTGGGGAATAAAATAAATGTTGCCCATTCACTGACCATGGAAAAGATCCAGTGGAAGCCCAGTATTTGAACATGTACTTAAATACTTTGTCACAGTTGATTACACAAGTGGGCTGGATTACGACTGTACAGACCATCTTCATTCTGGCATGTGTTAGGTTCTGAGCAGTTAAATACGCAGCTTTAATGTTCTTTTAGTATAAACAAACAAAAGCAACACGAAACAAGCCATATTATGGTGGTCAGTCATACATACCGGAATGGTTCCTACCACACTTCTGCTCTGGCAAACAACATCATGACATCCCCTACTGAAAGTTCCTTCATGATTTCAAATCATACGTTTCTTTTGTAAGGAACACACTCCTTGATTTTTTGGGGGGTTGGTTGATGGAAGGACAATATTGTCCATACAGGTTTAAAATTAAGTTCTTTTAGAATTTAATGCATTTAAAGTCCGAGTCCTCTAAGTCAGCAATAATCAGGCACCGTGACAAAAGTGAGCTCAGATGACTGGGAGAATCAGGCCATCAAGCAGAAAATTTTTGTGTGTATTCTCATATTGTTGCACTAGGTCTTACAGGGCCTAAGTGAATGAAAGAGTTACGCCTCCTTTCAAAAAGTTACTTACCAACTTTCATCTTTCCAGTTACTCACTTAGGTACTTGGATCAGTTATGCCTTGCAACACTGAGTAGACACATACTGACATGTCTTTAAAACTTTGTGCCTTTCGTCTGTGATTGTGTACTTAAGACTTCAGTCTCTTTTAAAAAACAAACACTAACAGAGATCGTTGCTGTCATGTAACTCTGGTCTCTGAAAGTCGGCCACATTCTTTTCTGTGCTCAACCAAGGAAGCCACTTTTGAAAATCTTTTCATGAATTTTCTGAGTTCTAATTCCGCTTTCTAGACAATATATTTTGCTTTTCTCCAAAGCACTGTAATTTCTTTATCATTTCTTCAGTAGGCTAAAAAGTTATCTGTGGGTAATGCATCCTTAGTATACTCAGGTCATCTCCAGAACAGGATACGTAGCTCACATGTAAGATTGTGTGTTTCAAAAGCAATTTTTTCTTACTTTTTTCCGCAAATGTTACAAGTTTGTAGTTGATGGGATATATTGATAAGTGTATTAATTTTAAGAGCATTTCTTAGCTGCTGTCCAGTGAGACCAAGTTTACAAAGGTTTGTCTTGCATATAATTTTATCATTACACATAAGTAAGGGCTGTAAATGACATTAAGATTTTAAAAATGTATTTCTTGCTAAACTAAGTCTCCTGTGATGAGAGAAATCATGTCTTGTACACATATAAAAATAGGGGAAAAAGTAGTCTATTTCATATCTCTCATTCCTCCTTTTTGTCAGTAGTTTCCTATCAGAAGCTCAGTCTTGCAAGCTTTAAACATCTTCAGTAAGCTGTTACTACTGCTGCTGAAAGGAACTTCAAGAGTGCTCAGCATTTCTGAGTAGTGGGTCTAAGGATCAGACCTGCAATGCTGTTGACATAGAAATAATCTCTTTGCAGTCACTAGGACTCCAAGTATGACTAAAAATAAACATTAATAGTCTGTTTTCTTTGAGTTCTTGAGCAGGGGTATAGGTTTCCCCAAATCCTAAAATGCTAGGTCTTCATCTGTTATTATAGATTAAATACATAGGTTGAGCTTTGTCTCAGTTCTGAAACATAGGTTCTGATGCTTTTAACTTTCCTACATTTTTCATTTGAGGAGTGAAAAAAGGCTATCAATTCAGAATTCAACATATTTTAACATTTCTTCAGCAGCAATATTGCCATGCTGAAATTAGAAACAAAACGTTATATATTTTTCCTGCTCTTTCTAGCACCCTCCTGAGAGGTTGGGGAAATATGTTGCTCGGTTTGTTTCTTTCCTGTCTAGAGCAGTTGCACTGGGGCATGCATCATAGTTGAGAGAATGACACAAACTTTATCATTTTCTTAGGGATACACCCACCTACCCAGTCATTTAGAAGAATGTCGTCATGCAGGGAATTTTATTCTAGTTATTGTTGCTTTCATGTAATAATTGAACTTAAACAGACTTGCTCATTACTCAGCATACATTGTGATCTGATGGTTAGAGCAGGGTAATGCATGATTTTGTACCCTGTATTTAAGAAACTGATGCAATTTTATTTTTCCTTCTATGGAGATCTCTTATGAAAGTAGACATGCTCAGAAGAAACATACTGAGTTCAGACTGCAGGTCATCCATAATAATCCTCTATATTTAATACACATCTGCAGGAAACATGGAACATCCATACATCCCTGAAAATGGCTCTTACACAGGCATGAACTCACAATCTCAGCATAAAAATCAGACATACTATCACTACAAACTGTGTAAGTACTATATACTATCAGTAAGGTAAAAATATAGTGGGGAAAGGAGGGGTTTAGGGTGTTGACAACAGCCACTGCTCTCTGATGGAAAGGGGGGGGGGTGCCTGATGGTGTCTTCTTTGGTTCCTTGAAAAGCCAAGCCAAAAAGTACTGAGAATCTTCTCAGTCCATTGCCACCCAGCCTAGAAGAACAACTTGCTTCATGATGCCTCTTCTCTCACATGAGTAAACACAGAGTACTATGTTGAACCTCAGCTTAATACCTGCTGTATGATATGACTCATCCAACTAAGAACAATTAACAGTCCTTCTTCTGTACCTATCCCAAAGAAAGATCAAAGGTTGGCCATACTGATCATTGTTTTCCTGTGCCATGACTCATATATTGCATTGATCATGCTCACACATGGTGAGAAAACGTAATACATAGCACAATAAGGTATGAACCAGTCTTCCCAGAAGCCTTCAACTTACTCTTGCACTGGTTAATTTTTTTTCTAATATATTATGTAACCAGTGAGTAATTGGTATATTTTGCATTTCTAATTCTTCCGTTCAGAGAAGGAAATAGCAGAAAAGCTGGCAGGAATAGCATTTATTTCACAATATGCCATAATATGCCATTATGTAATATATTTTATTAAATATATCATAATGATATACTCAAGCCATGGTAATGATACCTAATTTTATATATTGTAGATATGCATGTATAATATACTAAACACATAATATATATAAAAATTATAATTTTTTTTTGTAGTAGTATCCACTGGTACTTCTACTTTCTAAGATAATTATATAGCAATTTTGTAATACTTTAAAACTTTTCTGTTAACCCAAGTTAAAACATATGGAGTTAACAGCTGAGTTTATATGACATGGTGTGATCCATCAGCACAGAAAAGAGTACGTGGGACTGGGATGTTTTGTAGTCACTACTTTATCTGCCAGTTGATTGTAAGTTTTGTAGTCTTAGTCGATAAATTCACTGAGTCAGAATGGTCTTATGACATTTATTCATAGTAGTATGAACTTGCATATGAATATATTCAACTCAGAACATCATCAACGATGTGTTATCTGAGGCACTGTGAAAGTCTGGTTCATGACATAATATAACAAACCTTCCCCTAATTAGAAAGGTAAAAGCTTCATCACTTTTCTTAGTCATGATAAATCTTTAGAATCCTATGCTAATTTTTCTCATGGGTCAGCTTTGCCACTTGTGTTTCAGTAACTAGGTAAGAAAAAAAGAAATCAGTAGTCTGAAAGCCAAACTAGAGGATTTTTATTCTTAGTCTTTCCTTTCTGTAGTTTGGGAAACTGCAAATTATAAAGCTGGCTCTGATGAGGAATAAAATATAAATGACATGTTCACGATTACCAAAGGGAAGAAAATTTCCCTGAAAAGTCATGAAGGGGAGCACAGGTGGGTTTTGGAAAGTCCATTGACTGGGAACTATAGAGGCTAATTTTGGCTGGATGTGACCCAAAGAAAGCAGCTGCTAAGTGTGACATGAAGACATTCCAACAGCAGTACTGCCACTGGAAATGTCAAAAGGAGGTCTTACCAAGGCAGAACCAATATCCTTTAGATTCTTAAAAATATACACCAAAATGCAGCCTTTTGTGCTTAAATTTTTACATATGACTACTGAAATAGTAAGGCCTCTGTTCATTAAATAAATATATCCCATTCATGCAGATTTTTATACTGTAGTCTAGTATGGAAGATTTTATATAGCCATTTTACTATAATATTGCTATGTACGTATAATTTAAGCATTCTTAGTTCATGCAGAGGAGAACCGTGTTGCTTCCTGACCTGGACTAGTCGGGTGCTCAAAGACATGTCAAGTGTCACTAGCACGTTGGTTTTACCCAATTTCATTTTATGAGCTCTAGTTTAATTTACGGCTTTCATCAGATGTTATTGATCAGTTATCAAGGGCTTAAAAAAACCCCAAAAATATTTGCTGAATGCTGTTAATTTACGAAGAAGCTCAATTCTTAGACAAAAGGCTTTCAGATAGGACAAAACATTACAGAGATTCTTTGAAAAGGACAAAATACATGTTCTCTTGAAAATTAGAAAATAAACCTTGTTAGAACTAACTGGCAAGTTAAAATCCTGGCATTAGTCACTCTTGTGCATTTGCTAAGAGTAAGTCTTTCTGTCTTCACCTCTTTCTGTCTTCATTTTGCTAGGCTAAACAAACTTATCACCTTCAATCACTTCTGATAAGAGAGGAGCTTTCTTGGACTGATCCTAGTCCGAACTCATACCTTCTAAGCTTGGATGCCCAGAATTACATTGTACTGTTGCAGTAGGTGTCTCATCAGTGCCTTGTTCAAGTCCTTCAGTACTGACCCTTTCTCCTGGAAGAGCTGCTGGATGTCTGCCTTTTCCAGCTGAAATGCTAGTTTAAGGAAGAAATTCCTACTAGTATATATAATACTTCATATATTATTATTCCTGTTAGTGTATATAATACTTCATATAATACTGTTACATCGAATCCATTTCTGTTATTCCATCTCTGAAGTCAGGCTTACCTTCCTGTTCAATACTGCGATTTTCCTTGGTCTTAACAATGAGTTCAAGCATTAAGTAATTTCACTAGCATACCCCTACCTTTCGTGCCAAAGTTTGGTAAAGTTTTGCTAAAGCCCTCAAGGTTTGTTAAAAATACTCTCTCCCAGTAAAAATACAATTTAAAAGTATGAGTCCCAGCTAAATAAATGGCTACTCTACAGTTTACAGGTGGTATTTAGAGTGTTTGTCCTGGAAAATACATTAGAAACTTTTTCTCAGTTCTTGGGTTGTCTGTTTCACAAGGACCATGGCTGTCATACTTTGCCCATGCTGTCCTCCCAGGTTGTGCCAAGGAAAGATTCACATCCCCTGCAAATCTGATGCGAAGTGGCTCATGTCCATGTTGCTCAGTGATATCGTTCCCTGGAGTAAACTGGCCATGTCTATACAGTAAATCCAAGTCTCTTGACTGACCTTCATGTAGAAATCCCTTCATGTAGAAACACAATTACTTTGGGTTTTTTTCTGTATGAGACTTTCTGCGATGACTGACAAGAACTAGTGAGAAGGCAAAGTCATCTTCTAGCAGACCATGACACTGTATGTGGGCTGTGGGACTGGAGTTTGTGACAGGAAGGCATTTCAGGGTGCAAGACCTCCTCAGACATTTTCATAAGCCATTTTGGCATTTTGAATTGGACCATGTCTTGTTAACTATGTCTGGATTTTTCTCTTGAAGGGAATTAATTGACTTACCTCATACCCATGTCTGAGAGCAAATTCATATGCATTATCATCAGGCAGCAGACCAACAGCCTTGAAATAAAACAGAGAAGTTGCCAAACTGACATATCATTAGGACTGCTTCTCTGCAAATAAGCATGTGGGCCTGATATAGCATGTACACCTGGACAGATTTCATGGGGGCCACAAATCCAAGGGTTTACACACACAGATGAGAGGACTGGCAAGGGTTAGTGACTTGGATTGCTGTTTCCTTGGATATTCCTTGGATTCATTCCTTGGATATTTCTGTTTTCTTTCCCAAGAAATGTGCTGTTATTACCCTACTGCCAGATGCTGGGCAAGTCCCACGCAGTAGGCAGAAAAAGAAATAGGTAGTCTTTGAGACGTCATTTCTGAGTCTTATATTTAATTTCCCACTGGTGTCATCTGCAGTGAGCGCCCTGTTGTGTTTGACAGCGTAGAAGCATTCAATCGGATTCAGTGCAAAACCTAAAGAACTAACAAAAGGAAGGAAAAAATAAAGATGAAGTAATTTTTGTAGCAGCAAACATCTGGTCTGTGGTCAGCCAAGAAAAGAACTCCAGTCTTCTGACTCCCACAGCAAGGCTTATTCTAGCTGACTGCTTGCTTACTCCAGAGTTATCCCCTTAGAAATAAATCCTCCAGGGACTGGCTAGGAACCAGCCCAGGGCAATTTCATGCAAAGGAATGGGTTGACAGCCCTGCAGGAGGTCTATCATAGAACAAAGTCTATGCAGAGCTTCAAGTCCCGTATAGAAGGGACACATGGCTTCATTCTTTTGTAGACAAATAAGCAGTGGGAAAAAGCTTTTCAGTCCTAGAAAAATGATGGAAATCACTCCATTTGCTATGAGTATCTCAATACAAGCTCTTGAGGATGTTTATAATTTCTGAAATAAATAGCTGTTTTCTAGTATTCTGTGCACAGAATATTAGATCATATGAAATTTTGCTCATGGGAAAAATTGGGTCATGTTCACTTTCCCAATTTCAGAAACCCCAGAAATGAACAGAAGACCCTATGAGATCCGCTGCCCAGTGCTGGAGGCCTTGTCACAAGATCTTCCAGTACATCTGAATTCAAAAGATAGCAGTGAGAGCCCTTCAGAGAACTCTGCCACCGTTTTTTACTTACATTCTGGCTGATCGCTTGCTGGTTTGACTGACTCACTTGTCTGACGTGCAAATAAGTTGTAAGAATGTCATTGTTAGTATAAGCAGCTATTAGGGCTCATCTGACAAGGGCGACCTGCCTAATGACATTTCATTTCCTGAAATGTAACAGTGCGTTACTGCTTTATAAGTTACATGTCAGGACTGACTTGTAAATGGTGTACTTCTGGGCTGCTGGAAGAAGTTATCCTTTATCCTCTTACCCCTATTTACTTGTCAGTGGCTCTTCTTTAAAAGTTCCCAACCCCTTGGACCTGTCAGCGACCTCCTGTATGAGCAGCCCTGAACCTTAATTGGGTTGGCCTGAACAACTGGAAATAGAAGACAATGTCATTCCCTCAAGCCTGTGAAAGAGGTTCTGTCCCAGGCTGCTCAAACCACAGAACTACCCAATTTATTGTCTCTTTGGATTGGCTGGCAGGGATCTATTTACTTAAGCAATTTCCATCCTATGTTAGTTGCACTGAATCATATTTGTTGAGATCTGATTTTTGGGCTAGCCCAGTTTGCAGGGACTGAAATGGGCTAGAGTATCTCCACCAGCAGATTGCTGTCTGCTTCCACCAGCACCACTCTCTGCAGAATGATGCTTTTTAACACCCTAACTATTAGCTGGGTGCTCACCCTGTTCAATTCTAACTTAAAATAGCGAAGAGACAAGCACCTCTACCAGCACAGTTATGGAGTCAACAGTCACAGCAGTGGGTCGGTAAGAAATAGGTTGGAGTGAGCTGGGCAGCACAACTTCGTTGGATCCAACAGAAGATGTCCCATCATAATCTCAAAATCTTTGCATACTTACAAATAGATGCATATTTACATACAAGTCATCAGAAATTTGACAGTCACCCAAACTGGGCTAGTTCTTCAGACCAAATTCAATTCTTTGCCCATATAAGAGCCCAGAGAGCAGGCAGTATAAACATCCTCACGCTGACTCAGTCCAACTGAGGCACAGTGATATGTCAGGAGAAACTCCCATGGGTTTCCAGGCCCTGATTTGGCTGTGAAAATAATATTAATGGCACAACAGCCGACAGTGATGGACATACTTACTATGAATGGGCTTGTACTCACTAGGACCACAAAATAGCCATCAGAAGTGAACAAATCACTGACTTGTGCTGGAAAATTGATCTAGAGGTAAAAAAGTCCTTACGTCTCTGCTAGCGCTCTTGTTCAGTTTTAAGTCTTATATCAGAAAATCTGCAACACTGTAATGAAGTCGCACACGTAACTTGTTTGTGTGTACTTCTACTGCCAATGTCTAATCCATTTTTCCTCAGGGGAAAGATTAGGATACTTTCCAGGCATCAAACAAATAAACCAAACTCCATTCTTCCTGAAATTAGGAACTTTTATCATGTTCCCTCCTATTCATCTCCTTTCTGATGTACACGGTCCAAGAGGATATGGGAGAAATTAGGCTAATGCTCTGATCTGCACTGGATGCCAGTCAGCTGCTGGGAGGAATCCAAGGTTTTCGATTCAACCTGAACAGTCCTAAACAGTTTTGGACCTGGCAGATGCAAGGAGGTCACTTCTCATTCAAAGATGTGGAGGTCCATCAACATAAATAACACAAGGTGTGCCCAGGGAAGAGTCCTTTGTTTTGGGAATGATTTTCACTACTTCAGTAACTTTCTGAGCATGACTTCTCTGCAATTGGTTTAGGAAAAAAAAAATAGGGTTTATATCACCGTTTTACGTCCTGAGGGATTTCTGTTTTGGTTTTGTTTTAATGACCAAAGGTACATACAGATAAATTTTCAAATAATTTTTAACCTGGGATTAAAAAAAAAAAAAAGGATCACTAAAACTAGTTGGTTTTGCTTGATGTTGTTTGAAATCACCTTTCATTAATAGCAGCAATTTTCTGTCCTTTGGAAACTTTATCACTAAAAATACACAAACAACAATGCTTGCTTAAGTAACTGACAACTGTCACAAAATCCAATAATACAGTAAAGTTTGGGAACTTGGAAACAACACCTTGATAAACCAGACTTTGTCACCATTGAACATGGTCAAATATTAGATATTACCCTGTAACTTATGGGAACTTTGTAAAGCACCTCAAGGGAAAGAAAGGCTGTGGCTGGTAAGCCTTCTGAAGGAAAAATCCAAGAGAAAAGGGGCTTCAGATCTACTCATGCTTCTTCTGGGTAATTCCTGTATGGTCACAGCTTCAGTGACAAAGACATTCATGCCAACCCTCAGCTCCTCCATTTTGCTGTTTGTTTTATTTTTAATTTAATTTTCTGTGATTTGGTCTCTTGGTCAAATATGAAGCCTGTCTGTGTGTTCCTGAGGCATGCTATGAAGACTTTGACTTTGGAAAAGATGAGCACCTCAGCTAATACAATTCAGCACTTCAAGTGACAGTATCAGTTCCCCAGTGAGCTTCCTCAACAAACTCTCTGCCACATGTGCATTTATCATAGTCAAGTACATCTAAAGTCATACCTATTTGAACATGCCTATTTTCTATTCAGACATGAGTAAATACCTGCGACAGATAACGTGGTTTCAGCAAACTGAGCTTCTCATGGAGCTGCAAGTAACTGGCTCAGCGGGAGCACTGACACTGACTCCAGAGCTGTGCCTCAGCCTGCAAGCTCCTTTAGGGCTCAGCACCCCACTACAGGCCGGGTGAAAAGCAACCACAACAACATCATTCAGAAGGAAAGAGGAAGAGAAAATTGCTTCAGATCTGTGAAATGTGTGAGAGACTCATACAAATTTGTGTCCCTGCTGTATTACAAAACTGATTCTGTGTGGAGAGTAGCATGTTTAGCTATATGTCATGGTGCTTGAACAGCCAGTGGTTTTCAACATTCTTAGTAAAGGAGGACTCAGGAAGGGTTAGGCTGTTGTCCTTACCCAGCAGAGCCTCCGTCGAGCCATCCCGTGGAGCAGCCAGCGAAAGAACAGTCCAGAACAGCCCTTTTCAGTTCTTCTGCAGTTGCTAAGCGAGCATTCAGGTCAGCACAAGCTTTCTTAGCTTCAGCTAAATCCAGACCCTGAGAGTTGTTCTTGGACTCAAGTGCAAACACTTTCCCTGCAGCACCAAGAAAGGACATGTCATGGTATTGTACCCATCTCATATTCAACAAAAGTATTGCAAATTATTACCAAATAAAGTCTTTTGGCTTTTACCAAGTTCATTTTAATGAGCAACCTACTTCTTGGAATGAATAATTTCATCAAGACTGTAAGTACCTTGGTCTTAGCTTTTCTTTTAGTTTTGTTCATCGACAGAAGAGCAAATATCACTAAGCCCCTATTCATTCCTAGCTCATATGCGAAATTAGTCTTGCCTCTATAGGTCTGTGCCCAAGATCTGGAGAGAAAGCACGACACTATCTCATATGCACACATATCGTCAAAGCCAGAACATTTCCTGTAGGCTGTAACCCTGGAATTCGTTACTAAGCATTTTACAGTTACATTTCTAACAATTACATCTATAAATTAAGCACAAATCTAAAGCCAGTATTGCGATGCAGTCTTCCATGCCAGAAAACTATTCTCTAAAATCTAAATGATGTCATTCTATTGCAACTTGTGCCTAAATGACAACGCAAAAGACACTTTGTTTTCATATCTTTCTGGAAAGACAGATTATTTTCTTTTCTTAATGGAAGGCTTTTTTGAATGAGGATGAGAACATATTTAGCAAAACTATTTCTTGTGTTACTTTTATTTTTAGTTCAGTTTATTTTACTTTAACACTGAAAGCTGTAATGGTGAAAGTTAGAGGTTTTGGCAAATGGGAACAGGGCAGTTGGGGTTTTGGCAATGAAGCTTGAGAAATTACTGGGTTATGGAATAAACACATTTGCTAGATATCTCCAGAAAAAGAAATAAATGAAGTTTACAGTGCCAACATTTAAATTGCTGTATCTTCTTTCTGAAGATAACATCCCTCAGAACACCTTCTAAATTTCAAAGGTACAGACTGAAGTTGCTTGAAGGTGCAGGAAGACAACTTTTAAACACTGTTCATTTAGTAAATGGCTGGAAACACTTATGTCTTATTTCAAAAGTAGATTAGTGGTAGTGGACATATGAATGTGCAGCTTCCAGCACATACTGAGTGTTCACTGTGTAGCTAGCTTCACACTCATACGATATATTGACCAGTATCATGAATTCTTCAGACTGATTCAGCCTGATTCTGTACCAGGTGCCACCCCTACCACATATTATTTCAACAAATTGATAAATCTGAATTAAATCCTAAATGCAGGGAACTGATACAAGTCTGTCCCTCACAGCTTTCTGCCCTCACCTGTGCACAGTTTAACCCACTTGAACAATCACAGTCCTTACAGCAAAAAATATGAAGTTTCTCTCAAGTTAATGTGTCATTTGCATTTACATTATCTAGTTAGCACAGGTGGGTCCTGAAGATTCCTACTTCAGTGGGAATTCTACATCATACGGTAAGAAGTTGTCCTGACTTGGGCAGATAGCAATTTAAATGAGTGGACACGCAGTGATGAGAAGGAACAGAAATCCAGAGTGATTTTCTCAGGGAGTTAACAGTAGCTGAACAAGGAACGCAATCCAGAAGCACAGATGGGTGTCCTAACCACAGGACTACATTGTCTCTTGATTCTCAACTATAAATAATACCATGAACTGTAAGTAGGACAGGAGGGTTTACATAAAGCAGTGAAAAAAAGCAAGCCTCTGAAGTCCTAAGTACCAAAATATCAGGACTCTTTGCAAAATGTCCTAAATAATGCACATGCGACTAACAAAGGCTGCTGTTTCCAAATCCATGAATAGATGAAGTATTGTATGCATGGGGTAGGCAGGGAGATAGTATAAGCAGAAATATGATGGTTTTAAACAGCCATTCTTAAATTGTGGAACAACTTTCGTTTGTCAAGGTAAGTAGAGATTAAGTGTAATGCTTTACTGAGGCTTTGTCCCAGATAAAAACTTGTCCACACATTCCACATTTGACCATTTGACTGTCAGAATTGAGATGCATATCAAAGAGATACAGGGCAAGTTTGCGTAGCATCTGAATTAAATCATAAATGTTACCTTGACATGACAGTAACCCTGATTTTCCAGCTATTAGTATTTCAGATAGAAGACTTTAAAAAAGGAAAATCAGTAAGGATTGAGTTCCATCTATATATAATTAGAAGAAATTAAGGTAATCATTTAGTGGTTTTACCAGTAAATAACAATTACATTTGTAGAGGATTTTAGCTAGCCAAGACTGAGGATTGAGACAGCTTTCCTTAACTACTGTTACGTGTTTGCTAGCACTTAAGATAAATTACCTTTTTACTAGAAACTACAAAGATACTGATTTGAAACAGAGTTTTGTCCTTCAAAAAGATATCTGGGATGTCCAAGTTATGTAGACTAATGGGGTTTAGGGTAAGCTAGGAAGACTTAATGGTTGGAGAAATTACAGTGAACTGCTTTATAGGAAATTCTGGTTAGCCAGAAGCGCATAATGAAGGCTGACCTGCTTGCCAGACCAACCTGAGAATCTTCTCCAAAGCTTTAGATGCTCAGTGGCTATCTATCTGCCCACTTTTAAGATGTGTCATCTGGTATTGCCTAATTTCTTACTTAGAAAATATAAGTTCACTTATTGGACACTTGACCAATGGAATAGCTGGATCCCCGTATCCTGAGCTGTGTCACATCACAGAGCAGCATTTACAGGGAAATGTAAAGCTAGCACAGTAAAAGAAAAAATACAGGAGTACATCAAACTAAGAAATGCCCTTAAATAAATAAGACTGTAACACTGAAATTGAATCTGAACCTTACAGCGTCATGGCTAACATGCTTGAGATACTAATGTACAGAATTTTTCTCACTTTCTATCAGAAAAGTGCTGTCATTTTCAAGCTGAAGATGTAAGGATCCGTGTTAAATATTTGTGGAATTTTTGTTACTGCTAGTTGTAATGAAAGGTTTTTTAAAAACATGTCACATACTTGATATCAATCGCAGTCATTTTGGGTACTGGGGTTGCGAAAAGTTCCAGTGGTACCCCCTTTCTCTCTAGCACGTTACGGCACTGTGGAGTAGGTGAAATCAGTTTTCTCTCTGAGATAGCATCAAGAAATGTCATTCTGTTTTAAAAAGGCAATTTTAAATATGAGACTGTTCAATATTTCTGTAAGGCACAGGGTGAAGGATCATGTCTTTGTGCTTATTTGTGTGAAGAACATAGTATGCCTTTGGTTGTGGTACCTTTGAAAAGCCACCATGTTTGAGCTCCCTCCCAAATCTCTCCCTTCATTTCTGTCCCATAACATGTTTCCCATAATGTGATGATGGGACAGATATTGTGGAAATTTATTTCAAAAATGTTACATACTTTTCTGAAGCCTTTGTAAATAAAGCCTGTCCCTTTGTTTCAAGATCAAGCTAAAAATTCATGCAAAGTAGTCTCTCAGGAGACTTAATGCATATCTTGAGTTTAGCAGGTTCAGAATTAAAAATGTCCTTATTACAGTAAGTTTCTTCAGGTTTCCCTTTGAAAACAGTGAAAAAGTTTTAACTTCAATGGTAAGACATAAATGGTAAAACATAATTCTTCCAACTGTTCATTAACAGCTGGATTCATAGTTCTGAAGAAGAATTCACACTAGAAACAAAAAAGAGTCTTTAATAACTAGTCTGTAGTATATCGTCAGCCTCTACCAGCACCTGATCACTAGTACTACAAAATATTTGTTATATTTTTATATATTGATAAAAGAAATATTTTTATTATTGTTTGGCACTAAAACTTTGTAATCAAGCACTAGGTGAATATAGTTTTTACTTAACCCCAATATATTCTGATTGAAAACACACCCATAGAAGCATAGATCTCAGGGCTTCTAGGATTAATTTTTATCACCTTGTTTAATTCCTGCGTAACCAGACTATAGATTTCCCCCAGTAGTTCCACCATCGAGTCAAAAAATTCACGGTTGAACTAGAGAACGTCTTTTCCAAAGGCGGTCGGTCGGTCATGATTCAGTGACTCCAAGTAACGGAGAATTTACAGCACCCTTTACAGTAAACTCTTCCAGTGGTTCATGACTTTCACTCCACCTTATTACCAGTTTCAAATTCTGCTAAACTCAGCTTCTAACTACTGGACCTCATTATGCTTTTGAGACCGAAGAGCTTCCTACAATCTACAATACATGGAAGCGCAAAAAAGGGGCTCTTCAAAAATAAAAGCAGCCCAAACCCTGTTTCTTCATACTTTTCGGAATCTTAGTGGAATTAGCAGAATTTTCTCAGTTACCAAGATGACAGACTTTGGCTAATACATTCCACTGCAGTAACAGATACACCAAGAAATTCTTCTGCAGCATACAGGCATGCTTCAAAGCTCACTGAAATGAGTTCAAAGTT
>NW_009944333.1:0-4298 GCF_000696875.1 Nestor notabilis | reverse complement strand
GCAGGATTTGCATCATGCTTGAAGAAACATGAAACTGCATAGCCAAATACACTTTGAAATACAAATGTCTCCACAAATAATATAAAATGAAAGCACTTTCAAGGGCATGGCCATTGTGCTGGTCTCATGACATGATACTAGATCGAAGGACAGAACCTAATCAGTTTCAACAAAATAAATGTGCTGAAAGATGGGCAAATGAGGAGTCTAATTTATTTTTACTTAAATGTTAAAAACTTCAAATTGAGGTAAAAGAGAGCAGAGGAAGGGAAGGTCACTTCTGTACTTCAAGAGCAATTTAATTTTCATTTCTATGGTTGTGTGCAACAAAAGCCTTGATTGTAATAGTAATTTTCAGTAAAACTGTACAGTTACAAGCAGAGATTTGGGTAATTACCAGTTCTGCTGATCATTCATGAATGTAGAGTTCATTTCTGCAAGAGACTAAAGTGAATGATGTCATATGCAATTAAAATTACTTAAAATATTAAATCATCAGGAAAACAGCAAAATTAGGAGGTCACCTTTTAGTTCCTCCTCAGTTTGACCTTAAATTTTATTTTTACTACATACTTTAGGATCAAATAGTTGGAACTGGTTTTACATATTTATTTTTGCATCATAAAAGAATACATGCTATTTGCAAGCGGGACCCCCAAATCCTTAGACACCTGCTGCTCAAATTCAAGTGTCTAGACAGAAGAAGTATACTTCTTTCTTCTTCCTTACAAGAAAAGGTGCAAAGCAAGCTAAAGGAAAGAGTATAGTAGGATTTTTTTCCTACCTTTGACATCAGACATGTCTGATTCTAGGTCAGAAGTATGTAGCTCAGATCCTCACCTAATTGTGCCTAGCTTTCTGGATTCAGGATCCTTCCATTTGCAACCTCTGCAGTCACCATGCACAGTCACTATCAGTTGACTGGCGTGATCTGTTAAGTCTTCCATATAACCCAAATTCAGGCAACAGACCAACTCCACTTTGGAACAATGAGTGAAGTTTGTAATTAACACATTTTTTTCAACTCGGGAGTGTTCTAGTAAGGCAGATAAATGGCCATCATCCTCTCCTGACATGCTCTGTCTCAGAGCAAGTAATCTGCAGAAACACTGTTCACACATATGGGTATTTTGGCAGCTGTGAGTAGACAAAAGAGTGAGTAAAAAAAACCCCAAAAGCAGCAGAGGTGATTCCTGTCCAGGACACATGAAGCTGCATCCTTGTTCTCCTGTTCCAGTGCAAAGGCAAAGGACTTTTAAAAAGCCTGCATTTGCATGGGTATAATTGAGACCCACCACAATAACCTGTATTATTCTCCAGTAACCGCACTAACACCAATGGCACACCGTGGTATGTCAGAGCAGGAACAAGCCCATGAGAAGCCTTCTGTCCATCTGACCCCAACCTAAATAGCTATAACCAAGCCCATTTCAATCGTAAAGAACCTGCAAAATTAAACAAAGCCATCTTTTGTTTCAGCATTTACCTTGGTCTTTCTGGAGTCTATCTGCACTACAGCAATACGTGCTGTGGCAAATACTAGCAAAAGAGATCAATTAAGCTTTGAGGCTTTATATCTTCATCAGACCTTGATGGTCTCCAGTTCCATTGCCTGTTCTCTGCCATTATTTGTGTGCGAGATAATAAAGCTTAAAGTCCTCCTTAGGGAAATACATTGCAATCAGTTTCGGAGGTTTGCCTGCAGCAGGGACCAGTATGAATTACACAGGGTTTTTACAAGGTGAACTCAAAATCCCTTCAGCAGATTGCAAAACAGTCAGTTACTTTCACTTAAAACTAACAAATACACACATACATGTGTGTGACCCAGAATGGTCCTTTGGCACTTACGTGAGATTTGCATGTATCAGAGAGTAGCACAATTGTATTTGCACCTTAAACAACTTAAACAATCAAGAAGGTGGTTTCCTGTCTGGATCAGGCCAGAATCTGTTACAAAGAACGTTTTAGCCCTGTTTCAAACTCTCAGATCTTCCTAAATATGTAAAAGTACATGTAACGGTAAATTTTAAAGTTCACACAGTGTTTTCTTCTGTATTGATGTATAATAAGCCAGATAGTTTATATGACAGTGTTACAGCTGTTTGCTTGAATATTAATGTCAGGAAAACACGCTGAAGAGCATGTTAAAAAGAGGATTTGCACATTTTTCACAATGATACTTAAAAGTTAAATAAAAATGGAAACTACACTATTATAGTGATGATCTACAACTGTAATATACTTCAGATATTCTGCCGCTTACTTCTTATAATTGCTTTACCATGTGTGAATTAAATATGAATAAGCTGTTGAATGACAACTAAAAACTGTCATGAACTCTGCCATAAGGTGATCTCCAACATACTTTTCCCTTTCTCTTTTAGAGGGTGACTGTTTAGGAACCAAGAATATGCCATTAATTCTATAGCAGTAATATGAATCGGCCTGTGCTTTTGAGAAGGTAAGGGAATTCTTCAGATGTAACATTATTAGCAAGAGAAATTAATTATTCCTGTTCCGTCCCTAGCTATATCTTTCATGGGTATGCATTGGTTTTTAGTTCATTTCAGAGGCGTTCTGCCAGGGAAGGAGGATTTCCTAAAATCGGAGTCACAGTTTTGCCTCCTGCAACACAGCACAGTTGCCTGGCACATTCATTTTCCTTTATTCTTAATGAAAAGTAATTTTCTTCAAATTTACAAGACAGGGTTCTGTTCTATAAAGGGTATTTTAAACAAGGTGATAGAAACGTACAGGCGAGATTAACTTTCTCCCTTTCCTTTGCCATACTTTCTCATCAGCTGACATAAATTTAGGTTAAAGAGGAAAAATACTCTGAGAACAAAAAGAAGAGGTTTTTATTGCCCTGTAATGTTTAGGATCTGTTCTCAGGAATAATGCAGCAGAAATCGATGGTAAAGGACTAGTGTATTGAAGTAAAAAAATCATGAGACCAGGCATAAATCTATTGCAGCTGTGAAAGTGAAAAAGAAGTGACCATTCAGCATCGCTCTCAGGAAAAGACACAGTTGTTTCAAAAACAAACTGTGTTTTTGCTGAGGCAAGTTGGTCATCATTGCTACAGGCTTAATCATTAAAAGCCTACTGGAAACTTTCAAGGGATGCAGCTATTCAGGATTATTGTCAAGGAGAAAGTCCCATTTCAGAGTAACTGGTAGCTGGTGCTTCAACCAAATCCATGTCCCGATCACATCCCTCAGCAGCGAAGTGCAGATGAAACTTGTGTGCAGAAAGGTGAGCAGTCATCTTCAGCGGGTGTGATACTGAACAGAGGAGGTTACAAAAACCCTTGACTTCTTGTCTTCCCTCCTCAAGTACCTGCCTGTATAAATCTTTGCTGGGGGGCATCTGAAGTGGGCAGATGTGGGAAGTTCTTTGGAGAAAACACACTTTTAATTATAAGGAGAGCTCTCCTAAAACATAGCTGAGTCTTCTTATTTGTGTTCTGGCTTTGTTCTATTATTCTTATTTCCTCTGGAAAAGTTCACTATCCTGTTGTTTTGTTGCAATAAAATAATCTTAGCCTTCTGGGATCTTATTTCCTTTCTCTGCTTAAGCCCGGGATATTTGCAGAGTCTCAAAACCCTCTGAATCAGACATTTCCTAACCCAAACCGGGGCGTGTATTTAAGTTTCTTACGGGGGAAAAAAAACACAACAAGTAGTTTGGGTTTGTTGGTTTGTTTTTTGGTTTTTTTGCAATAACACATTTCGACATACTGCTCATTCCAGCCACAGCAACCCCAGCCCAAACTGAATGGGGAACTCACCATCAGCCTGAACAGAGATGATCTGAAGGATGAAGAAGGCAGATCCCACGCCCTGGAGAAAGGTGAGAGAGAATCTCTGACAGCCTGAAGCCATTGCCCTGCTTGCAGAGCCCTCAGCCGCAGGAGGTTGGCTGCCAAAGCTTTTTCTCTCTCCTCCTCTGCACTTTCGCAGCGGGGTCTGCGGTGATGATTGCAAGGAGCACTTTCCCTCGGCAGGATCCTGCATCTCGGGTTTGCACTGAAGGCGGGAGGGGTGGAAAAAGAAAGAGGGAGGGAGAGAGGAATCCTTGGCTTGGCTAGTGTGAAGGGGAGGGGAAGGTGGGAGGGAGGGGGGGAGATGTCCAGCCATCCGGGTTTGGGGAGAGGCTTTACCCAGCCTAGTCTGCAGGGCAGTGCATGCAGAGAGCTGGTGTGAAAAGTCAAATTACCCTGTTGGTAAATACCTAAGGGAGCACAGTGTAAGAAATGTAAAAGCCAGAAGGGAGGAAGGAAGGGAGGAAGGAAG
>NW_009944332.1:0-14907 GCF_000696875.1 Nestor notabilis | reverse complement strand
CCCAGACAGAGTTCCATACTCTCCAGCCTTCCAGAAAAATCAGAACAAAGTAATTTATGGAACAAACTATGTGGGGTTTGGAGTCATTACTATGCTTCCTAATTAAGTTCTCCCACAACTTAGAAAAAAATCCATACACTGATTCTCTTTTCCTCAAGGGTACACCAAGCTATACCAGATTTAGCATTGCTAATAAAACATCATCAGAGGAAGTTATATTTCACAAAACAATGCTAGATCAAAACATAGTCAGGGGAAGTTATATTTCACAAAACAATGCTAGATCAGTGCTAGATACAATGCTTTGCATTTGCTATCCAAATACAAGGATAACTACATGAGTCCCTTATAAGGTTTTCAGCCTTCCAGAAGACTGCAGATGAACACTGCTAGTATCACTCAGCTCCAGCTAGCTAGTCATATCTGTATGGGATCATAGGCAAGCTTCAAGAGATGAAAGTACCACTCTGAAGAACTATTTTTGCAAGCCCTCTACCCAAGTTTTTTCTTCTGCTGCACTCTTCTTTCACACACCAAAGGAGGTGACAACCTGAACTTCCAGGGTATTTTTAGAACAGTCAGCATTTAGGCATCTGCAGAACAGCTTTTCTCTTGAAAATTTGGGTAGATTGATTCACTTGAGACCCTCTCTCATCTTCATTAACCATCTACGTATATAATTATTATTTAGAGAGAACTATTCAGTTACCTCAGTAACAATCAGGACTGCAAAACAGATCTGTACATTCTAAATACATTCGTAACTCTAACTTTCATGCTGGAATGTAATATTCAGCATAAAACTCCCAAGTGTGTGGATCTATCGATGTTGATTTGTTTAAGGTCTTAATAGTTTTTGTCATCTTAATGCTCAGTGGACTGTTTCTGTCCTTTCTTTAACTATGATGATACTTTGTCAAGAGCCACTAGGACATGTCCCAGAAACCTTAGGTAAAATATAAAATTAAATTGCAAGCAGCTTCCGTAAGTGCACAGCACTGTTGATAGGCAACCCATTAGCAACAGACTATCCCTGTTCCTGGCAGCAGTAGTAAATCTAAGTATTATGCCACTTGCAGAGCTTTATCTGAATACACAATGCCAGTGCAGGCTGATCTTTTCAGGACTTTGACAAGTACCTGGAGAGTTTTGGAATTAATATCATTATGTACTTACTGCCAGGAATGCCCTTGAAGCTCTGAAATGTTCTCTACTGCATCTGGGAAGAATAAAAACACCGGGACAAGGAAGAGGAGATCATTTGGTAACTGGGGCTGTCTCAAAATGTTAAACTGTGAAGTCACAAAATCCTTTTGAAGGTAATTGAGCTAGTCATTAGCAGTATTTTAACTACAGCAATTTCAGAGATTTGTGACCAGTGCTAGAAAAAGCAAATAGCCTTGAATATTGCTCTAAGCCTCTGCAATCAGGGGCTGCATTTGCATTTCTGCGTGAGGAATTTAATTATTCTGAGTATCTTGTAATCAAAAGTTTGCTACCCCTGCATCAAGTTGTAAAATGGACAAGTTACATTTTTATCTCTTTTGATCTAAGACATGTATAAATCAAACTTGAAGTGGACACTCATTCACCTGACTCAACTCTGTACTTACTTCTGGTGTAACTGTTAAAAAGCACTCTATGCCTATTTGATGCAAAGTGCTAGAGACACCATAAAGTGTACTTCTAAGGTTGAATGTTTATATAACATTTCAAATCAAAGTACAAGAAAACCAAACAAACGAACAAACCCAAAATGCTACAAACTGCATTAAGTTTCTGCTAGATCACTCTATCCTGTCCAGAGTCAGTCTTTAAAAGTTCTTAATTTTGTGCTGGAGACAGGACTAGAAGTTGAGTTATATCTCCTGTGTTAAATTAAATGATCTAAACCAAATAAATCTAAGCATTTGAAACTTACACAAAAATTCTGAGCTTTTGTGAATATTTGTGAGTATTACAATATTTCTGAACAATGCTAATAATACTGAGAACAGAGGTAGAACCAGGTATTTTCAAGGAAAGCAGGACTTATCATATTGTATCTGAACAATGGTTCCTACCCATCTCTCTGAGAATGGCCAATAGCAGCTGCTTTAATGAAAAGTACAATAAACCAAACAGTAGGTCATTACTGCTTTTCTTGAATCAAACACCAGAGAGCCAAGTTTTGGGTTGTTGTTTATTTTCCTTAGCAAATTCTGTGTGATAAACACATTCAGAAACTATAATAACTATCATAAATGGATGTGCCTTTAAGCAAGAAAATGCAATTATTCTTCAGTAATATTTAACACTGGGCTTAAAGATACTCTAATCATCATTAGGTTGAAGAAAAAGTGCAGATGAAGCAACCAGGCATCATGCCCATATTTTTCACAGGATGTCACAAATCTCTTGGCTATTCAGTTTTTGCGAAAGCTTGTTTCTTTGATATTCTTAACGTATGTGGGGCTCACAAGGGGAAGATGAGAAAGGCAGCACAATGCCACCTTTACTCCACTATTGTCAAGACAAACTGCTCATCATGACAAGTTTAGTAAGTATCATGTTGCGCAGAAGCACTGAAAATTAAATGTTGTGTGTTTAAATCAGCAGCATGATCTTCCAAGGTGTTAAGCTAGGAAACCCATCAACTGCAGAAGGAAAATGGTGAGTATAAATTACTTCTGGAACTGAGGCTTTAAAACAAAACAAAACAAAACAAAACAAAAGAAAACAAACCCCAACCTAAAACAAACAAAAACCAAATCATACCAACTCCAAACAAATAAACAAGCAAAAAAACCCAACACACAGACAAAAGCCAGTCCTTCTCTCTAACAGAGAGACATATGCATCTTTAGGCAATGTGAGGCACATACAGTCCCATTCCAGAAGATCCAGTTCACTAGCTTCTTCCAGCTATTCTTAAGTTCCTACATTCCAGTTTTAGATAGGTATCTCTATGGCTTTAATGTTTTCCACTAAAAGATACACAACAGGATGTTTGCAGACCCTGCAACCCACCTGCAGAGACTATTGGCTCTGTCTGTATGTGTCTGTACACACATGTGTGTGCACGGCTTGGTGCTGAAAGGCTGTTCAGAAGCTCAGCTGTGCAGGAGCTCAACTTCTTCACTCAGGCATTTACTGGTCTTATTACACCTACAGGAAAAACTGTTCAACACCGCTGAGCTCCCAGCCAGTAATACTGTAATCTGTATGACAGCATATGCTTTGTTTGCAATAAGTGAAGATTCAACCCAAGTTTTAATTAAAAGCTGTTTTTAACAAAACACAATTCATATGGGGTAAACAATTACTTAGCTGACATTTTTGCCCAGCTATATTTAAACCATATGTGGAAGGAAACAGAACAAACTCCACATACATGTATGTACCTGTGCACACACACACATACTTACACCATAAACCTTAGTAAACAATCCAAATTCTCCCTCCCTGCCCTCCAAAGAGTGGGGCTTCATATTGAAGCACTGGAGGCATGTACTCTAATGCAGTATGAAGATGCTGTACCTAACTGATGCATGACACAGGAAAATGTGTTCATAAATTTTCCCCCTTTGCCATTCTGAAGTATTGCATTTTCATTTCTAAATGGTAAAGCAAGATAGTCTTCACTTGGAGTGGCATCAATGGGAACTATACCCCAAGAATTAAAAGATGCTTACAGCCACAAAAGGCCAATATGCTGCCCCTCACAGAACTTGTGTGAAAAGTCTTAACCATGTTTTTCATTATCCAGATGCAAATCATTGTATTTACAAATGACTGCAAGTAAAACTGGTTGAAGGAGATCAAGCAGTTTTAAATTCGACTGCCACTTGACTAAACAAGCCTTGTACAACAGCAATGTTACACACTAATAAATGCAGATATTTTTATATATTTGACTGACATTTATGATTGATCTAGAATTCAGGAAAACCTCGGTCTTAATTAAGCTCCTTCAAGTAGATGTGTACACAATGTCCTGTTAAGTGGTTTACCTCTCAAAATCATGTCCAGAAAGTTTCCTAATAAGGATTGGTTTTGTTTTTTTTTTTTTTTGAGAACTGAAGCTAGGTACTAAGGTACTAGCTCTCTAATTTCTTACACATCATTGCCATCCAGTTTCTCCTTTGTCTCTTTACCAAGACTGAGGTATGCATGCATTGATAGTTGCAGATGATTCACTAGCCTTTGTAATTCCAATTATATTAGCTTTGGCAGATTTATACTTCATGCATAATTCACTATAGAGTGTATAAAATAGCAGGCATGGCTATTCAATTGAAGTTGCATAAATATTTCTGGTGAAATATCTCATTATCAGCTACTTATAACTTGCACTTAACAGGCTGTCACACAAACTCTTGGACTCATGCTGAAAACTGGAGCAAAATGAATTTACTCATCTTGTGTACGAATGTGTGCACAAGTACTTGGACTCCACTGTCTCTGTATATTTGTATGAAGATTCTCACTGCACACACCTCCCTCCCTGGTAGGTATTTTCCACACTACTTCAGAGCTACGAACAGCAGCACATAATCTTCAGTATGATAGCAAAAACATAGCTGGAGAAGATCTGCAAGTTTTACTGAAGGGAGCATCCTCAACACACCCATGTAAAAACCATCATGTAACCTGTGCCAGCCTATGTGCAGCACATCACGCATGGGCCGTCACCTAGCTACATAAACTGTAGTCCCAGTGTTGAGGCTGCATGCTTGATACAGTGTTTGTTGATCTGAACATGACTTAGTGTAATTTTGAACTGTGGTAGATGTGTTAAGGAGGTAGATCTTAAGAGGAACACAGATTTTTTCCGAAGTTATTGTTTCCTTGCAATTATTTCATAGAGTTTTTGCTAGTGAATACTTTCAGAAACTGCCCTCATTGCTACAAAAATACTGGATGTTTCTGTGTTCAAACACACAGAAAGATCTCTTATAAATCAGAGACAGAAGTATTAAACAACTGATTTTTTTTTTCTATTATTATTAATATAAACATAGTAGGATTTCCCACTGCAATGCACACTAATGAATCAAATGAACCTACATTAAGGATACATGGATTATACCACTGGCGATAATATGGTATTCCAGTACCTATAAAAACGAAAAGGAATGGAAGAAATACGTATTTGCAATAGACTTTCATCATGATGATGAAACAAAAAACAGTGGGTGGGAGAAGGGAAACAAAGATCAAAAAGCTTGTGTCAAACTTGGAAAGAGGGAAAAAGCAAACTGTACTTGTAAATAACTAGCAATCCATTGACGTAGGTTTGCAGAAATTCAATTTGTACAAATTGCATTTTAAATACAGCCCTTTCACAGTGAAGAAGATTGTTTGTATATAGTACGACGGCACAGACTACTTCATGCATCTTCAGAGATCAAATTGCACATTTCGTTACCAATCTTCAGTTACTTTCCTTGTCTCCCATCCTATCTTGGCTAAGGGTCCTAGAATTTAAGGATTTTTTCATAGCATTCGCCATCTTCCTCAATTTGAAAGATTTCTTCATTTTCCTCTTTATTTTACATAATAAATAGATACAGAATAGTTGCTTCTGCTCTAAGCTACAATTAAGTACTTCGGCAGATAAAGTTTTTTTTCTTTTCCACATGACAGTACAGCTTTTTATCAAGTTTAGCTTTAGGAGTATCTAAAACTTGTTCCATAAAATTACTCAATAAATCCACATGGTGAAAACACATACACACTCCCCCCCTACAACAATCCTAATGAACTGAATTCTAGTATGGGTTCACTGTTTCTTATTCTGCTTTGAAGCATGAATGCATGTGCATATGCAGCTAATGCCTGCTCCATATTTCTTCCCTGTGGCCAGTGCTGTTCTACTTTGCCAAGTGTTTTTGCCCTTTACTGCAGCTATTGAACACATCTAGTGAGTAATATAAACTCATGTCCTTAAAAAGAGGACTGTGAGCCTGACTGATGGTTTTCATTTTGGTAGCTTGAATGGTGAAGTGGGAAGAAGAGGAAAGATCTTCTTAAGGGAAGAATGCTATTTTGCTACTTTCTAGAAAAAAGTTATGTTTTACATGTATTCTTTATTCTTAAGCTATTTTCCGTGAATATTTTAAAACAGTTTAAAATCACTTTAAGGGTCTAAATTGAATCTAAGTATTTTGATTGACCTTATTCAACAGTTGTTTGTATCCTAATTACCAATTTGTAAAAGACCTTACCCTCTGCATTTTTTTCTGTTTAACATTTCAGCAGTTCAGAGGATGTTTAAGGTTTAGAGAAAACATCATTTTTTTGTTATCTGGTGGTGTAAATTAAGACCCATTTTGTAAACTCTGGCTCACTAGATATGACATGCAAAAAAAAATTACGTCTCTCCTTGATACACATCTGCTTTCTACTGACCTCATTAAAAACTTTGCTCCAGTCTGATGGGGCAATATAGCTTTTGTACTGTGAAGTATCTTTTCCCCTCACAGTACCTGAACACTTTCATAAAAACCACACGAACATGAACTGAAAGTGGAGAGACTTTAAAAGGCCTACTTTACCGGAGTCAAGGTGAGGCAAGGAGATGAGAGGCAAGGAAAGGGGAGCGTGCAAATGGAAAAGTTCCATAATGAGCTTCAAGTGAAAAATTGCACATTTGAAAGAGTTTAAAAAGAATACTGCTTTGTAACTTCTTTTGCTTTCACACAGTATGCAAGATACACTATGAAACAATGATGACCCTGAAAGGGACAAAATCTTGTCAAGTAACTGTTTCCAGCTAACTGGATCCAACTTATTTAGGGGGAAAAACATGAAAACATAACAAAACCCACCAAACCCACTCATTTCTAGAGGCCTAAGCAAGACTTTCCTCATACTGGCTCTACATGCTGTCGTTGTACTGGCTATATTTGCAGAGGACTGACCACTTCCACAGCCACTTATTTATGCTTTACTCTGCCCAGCCAGTCTCTTGGGAGGTGGAAAATGCTGTCCTTGCAATGGCTGAGCAGCACTCACATGCACACTTTGTCTGTCACCCTCCCGTTCAAACAGCTGTTGTTCACCAAGGCAGCAAAAAGTCCCACACACTGATGCTTTAATGAAGGGTGAGAGATTGAGGACAGCAATTTCAGCGGCAGCACAAGGACACCAATTTCTGCAGCAGCATCCTGCTGTTAACTGCCTTCATAGGGAGAGCAAAGCACTCATTTGAAGTTTTGCTGTATGCTCTTTTCTTTTTTTTCTCAAAAACTGTAACAATTATTGAAAACGTAGTGAAAGAAATAAGGTGTGCCCTGTACTATTCAGCAGTTGAAGAGGCCAAATGCATTCAAACCTACTGTCAGAAACCTCATATTTCAGTTTCTAAAGACTGCATGAATCCTGCATGACAGGGGACCAACACCTATGGCAAGGCAGTACCTAAAACCTATTGCTGTCTCTAACCACTATCAATTATACGCAGTCTATTTCAGACTTTCAACAAAACATATGCTGATAAATACAGCAGGATTTTACTCCTCCTCAACTTGCCCGTAATAAATGCACTACCTGAATTAATCATGTTCTTGTCAGGCAATGAAAAATCCAGTAGCTGTCAGTGAGCAAGGCCCCTAGAGTGTGAGAAACCACATGCCACCTAAGCATGCTCGGGCACCCAGCGCTATCTTTGGCATCTGGCGTATGACATAGAGAGACCTGCCTGGAAATTTTCGTGTTTCAAGTCAACGCCTGTTCAAATAAAGCATTTTGTGGATTCCTGTGCTGGACTGCACCAGAAGCAGAGGGAACCTGTTGCTGTTAAAAAGAGGACAGGAGCAGCACAGGTCCCCCGAGTTTGCTGCACTGGAAGAAAAGGCTAACTGGGCACACTGTGTCTCCATGTCATGCACCAGCCACACTGTAATCCAATTTCATTCTGTCCCACTTTGACAGTGACAAGAAACCAATAGTTATCTGTGCTGCTTTTGGCTGGGGTAGAATTAGTTTTCTTCACAGTAGCCAAAGTGGGGCTATGTTTTGCATTTGCAATGGAAACTGCTGATAATTCAGGGATGTTTTTCACTATTGCTGAGCAGTGCTTATAGAGAGTCAGGGCCTTTCCTGCTCCTCACCCCACCAGCGAGCAAGCTGGGTGTGCACAGAAGATGGGAGGGGACACAGCTGGGAAAGCTAATCCCAACTTACCAAAAAGAATATCCCATAGCATACGGCATCATGCTCAGCATATAAAGCTAGGGGAAGAAGAAGGAAGGGGAGGTAGGACACATTTTCAGTGATGTCATTTGTCTTCCCAAGTTACCATTATGCGTGATGGAACTCTGCTTTCCTGGAGATGCCTAAACACCTGCCTGACCATGGGAAGTGGTGAATAAATTCCTTGTTTTGCTTTGCTTGTGTGTATGGTTTTTGCTCTACCCATTAAACTGCCTTTATCTCAACTCACTAGTTTTCTCACTTTTATTCTTCCAATTGCCTCTCCCATCCCACTGCAGGGAGAGTGAGCAAGTGCCCATGGGGGATTTAGTTGCGGCTGGGGTTAAACCACAACACTATCTCGATGTAAATATGAAGTGCCTGCATGAAAAAATGGTAAAAATAATGTAACAAACCATAACATAGCATGTAGCATAACATAACATTACATAATATGATTACTTATATACCCCAATTTCTGTCTTTCCTTGTACCCAATGATGCCACAAGACAGCAAAAAGCTGCATAAAGCCAAAATATTTTTATCTGTTTTTTCTAAACAGCATCCTCAGAACACCATGTGCAAAAGTTTAAAGACAGGAGAGCTATAAATATAATAGAGCAATTATTTCCATTTACTAGTGTTATTCGAACATATAATTTTATCAAACATGCTATTACATAAACAAGATTAAAATACTGAAGCTATGTATGTCTCAGGTTGGCTTCTGTAATTTAATTTTCTATTCTTCTAATTACCCAGTAATGTAACTAGAAGTTAGGTGCCATGACATTTCTTTAAAGGAAATGAAATTACCTTTAACATTTGCTTATGGTAATCATGATATGCTTTACTTTCCAAAGAAGCCAAAATAATCACTGGCAAGGTTGGAACTACTTTATGCCCTTAGTCCAACAAAGTATGTGAAGCCTGAAATCAAATGTCAAAGCTGAATTTTTCTCCACAGTATGCATCTCTAAATGATAGTTTCTCAAAAGGATTATTAATGTTTAATCCTCTCTAACAAAAGTGCTTCCCAATTTACTCTTTAATATGCAAACTGACTCACGATCCTGCTGATATTTCCCTAAGAAAGTACACTGAACATTTCTGGCAAGTCTACATAAATGGTACCTCTCAGCTAGGAAACTACATCTGCTCAATGCCTGTGTAGGACACAGCAGTTCATCTTAGCAGTAAGATGTTCCTACAAAATCATTTAGTCCAGCTGCTATTTAAATTAAACAGTACTCCCATAATTAAGAATATCAAGGGCTCAAGAATATGCTCCATGAGGTTGTTGCTGTTCACTTACAATTTCAGGAAGTCATCTTGCAAATCCATCCTAGTAGGAATACTGTTGACTGCTGTGATGAAAATCAATTTCAATTTTCTTGTACTGCTCTAGGGATTAATCCTTGTACCAGGTTGTGTCCGTAAAAAAACAGAGGAGGCACCAGGGAAAGTGATCTATTTAAACAGAAACACAGAAGTTTGCACTGATTTGCTGCGTAGAAAATAGAGACTTTTAAAAAATCATGTTTTGATTAAGTATTAATGAAACATATCATCTGCATTATTTAAACTTTTATTTTAAATTATTTCAGAAAAGTCAACTTCCTCGCTCTCCTTCCCCTAGACATTTCAGTCTCTTCTTCCTCTCACTATGTGCACAAACTGTGTTTGGAAAATAAAGAAGAGGACAAGACCACGAGAGACTTTTTAACATCAAAAGCTCTAAAAGATGATACAGCATGATAAGGATGCTACCTTGCATTACCAATTGATGAAGCCAACTTGCTAGTGTCTAGACTATTACTTCTGACAGCTCAAAAATGATAGGTATTTTATTTCCTTCTTTTTCTGTCAGTGGCATCTGAGATAATAGAAGGTACCAGAGGACAGAAGAACGCACTGATTTTGAGTCTCACTCTGGAAGAATGTGAGGCTCAGGGAACATGTGTCTCTAGCCCATGAAAGACAGCATGAGTTTCTGTACAACTTAGTCTCTATGTGTAATACCACCATCACAGGAGGCCAAGATAAAGTATTTGTGTGTCACCTCATTCTGAACTATTCCAGAGAAGGAAGCACCCCCAACATAGTTCAGGGAAGAATCTGAGGCTTTTCTACCTCACTGCAGCACCTATGATCTGGCCTGCAATTTTTAAGACCCTCTTCTAAATCCAAACTAATTTTCTTCGTAAGTGCTTATATAGAAATGTTTGGAAAGAAGATCTACAGTGGTTTGGGGTTTTTTTTTGGTGTGTTTTTTTTTTTTTTTTTACCCCCAGAAAGTACTAGGATTATCCATTTCTTGCAGACTTTAAAGACGACAGAAATTACTGAGACCATTAAGCCAGTGACTTTTTCCTGACATGCTAGGAGCGCCCTCAGGAAACTAGCTTGTGAAATATAATATGATGATGTGAAACCTGCAAAATCTCTCTCTCTCTATTTATTTTTATATATATTCCCCTTCATCAAAGGTACTCTCGGAATGCAGTGATGCAATATGGTATAACTGCCATTGTCTAAATATGGTCTGTGGAAACAGAGCTGCTAAATGCATGGCTCTTTAGAGATGTATGATGATTGGAAAGATGCCACATACAAGTCTCAAAAAACAGTTGCAGTCCTTCTAAAATGATGTTTTAATAAATCCTTTATTCACACAAATAACTATCAGGGTTCTGATGCTGTGCCAGAGTGTTGTCCAAGATAAAATAAAAAACAGGGCATTTTTTCCACTTGTATCTCACTGAAAATTATGGCACTGCACAGAAAATGCAATGCAATCTCTGCAGAGAAACAACAGCATCACAGATGAAGTCCTGTATTCTTGCCTCACTCACAAGCAGAACATCTTTACATGGTATAAATGAGAAGACTGAAACCTTCAGGGATATTAAAGTATTTTTCTGAACAGCTGAGCTGCAGAGATGATCTCAGGACGCAGCTGCTAATCCCGACATACTAGCTGCGTTGCAGTTTCGGCTCACCTCAAAGGCATCTCCCACTGAGATAAATGATGCTAACTGATGCCAGCAATACCAGAGAGTATTGCCAACAAAAAATGGAGCCACAGGCCAAAGGCAATACCTGTCACACACCACCAGTCATTCACTAACACTTTTTGCAATAACATTCCCGACTTCCATCTTGTTTTCCTTCAGTGCTCTACCTCTTTACCGCAGGTGATGTAACAGTGCTACAAAGAATTTCTATCACCATTTTTTCTTTCAACATCGATGCATATTCTGACAACATATATATACTAATACAAAGTAACAGTTTCTTTCACTTTCCATCCTCCACTTTTAGGGAGTCAGTTACAAAGAAATGGCAGAATTGTATCCAGATCACTGCAGCACAGTCAGAAATGCATAACTGGCCTCTCTCAAAAGTCACTTTCAAGTTTTGTGCAGAAATTTGGTGACAGTTTGACCAAAGCCCAAAGTAAGCATTCTCAGGCTTGCACAGAAATTTGACATACTTGAAATGGCACACAGGACCCTTACGAACATAGTAAAAGAGACATGTGAAATAATCTATAATTACTATGAGTTTATGGTCAGTGTAGGCATGAGAAGAGTTACTCATTAGTGCTCCAATAAATGCAAACTGTCTGCTATGCTTATCAACTGGCATTTGATTACACCTAATTAAACGATTTCCTAAATTGTATGGCCACTGATGAATAAACACATTAAGAAGCTTCTGTGGTGCTATTTGCCACTGCATGCCTACACCATCCTTCTTTTCCAATTCCTATCCCAAGTAACTGTCTGTGACATGGCACTTAAACTAAGCACTTCTCTCTTCCAGAGCCTGAGGCTTCATCAAATTGTTTTGCCAGACTATACAGCTACTGTAAACTACGAAATATGGAAGATGCAGGCATGTGAACTGCACACTTGTAATTGAGTGAGCTATTTCTCCTCAAGTTAGGAAGACTCACTTGCAGTTTTCTTTTGCTGACTTAGTAAGATATGTGGTTCAGGACAAAAAAACCCCCATTCCTATTCTTTTACACCACCTGTTCAATAGTGTTTTCCACTGAGAAATAACACACCAGGATCACATCCTGTGCCACTGACCAATACTGAAGGCAGTTTTTTCCCCAAGGCATTTTTTCCCCCTTTGTGGGCTGTAAGACTGATTTCCCTCTTGCTTCACTGTATCATGATCTGTTGCAAGTCATTATGGGGACAAAGAAGAATTCGTTTGTTTGGAGATTCTTTTCTCCATAAAATATTATAGTTCTTAGTGATCAGTCAATCTGCAAATCATAGACATATACTAGTGAGTATCATCTCTCTTCAGTATTTAAGTTTGCCACCATACTGCAGTAGCAATTATAAGCCTGTTCTTCCAGATTAAAACAAAAAAAGCTTTTACCTAACCGTATGATGGATAATCTACTGAATCACTATGTATAATTAATACACATTCAATCACAATGATTCACAATGTGCACTGCTGTGAATTTTACTGTGAAGGTCTTTCAGGTTTACCTCAAAAATGTAATTCAAAATATTTACTTATTATGTACGAAAATTAGTTCCATGTAGGCTTGATATCAGTTGAGCTAAATTTGTCCTTGTTTTGCTGAAACCAGTGTGAATTTTATTTTATCTCACGCTGTGTAGAAGTGAAGTGAAGAGAAAAAAAGGGAAGGGAGGAGAAGGGAAACAGTGAAGTGAGTTGTGTGCACATGGCTTTATTCCTGAGTATCAGAAACAGAAAGAATAGATGGGAAACCTTCTGTCACAGGGTATTTATTTAGGGATGCTTTTTCCCTGGCATGCCAGATAGATATAAGCCCATAATACAGTGGGAAGACTCTGGTGCTGATGACTGCAAAGCTAAATCAGTAATTAGGAAATTGTTTGTCATGGACTGTTCATCGATATTTCTTGGCAAAAATCCTTTTTTTTAACATTGGTCATTTTTTATGTCTGAAGGTTTTCTACAATGCTATGCATTTCACCAATGCATAACTGGAATCCCTAGTCATTTTAAAAGGTCGAAATTATAGATGCACAATATCTGAGGGACATATGGTTGTACTTTTCAGCCTTTTGAAGTATTTCTGTTGACCTATAAAACCGAAGTAAAAATTTAACAACTTTTCCATAATATTCAGCACGCATTTGTTTAATAGATCTGCTTTTCCACACTCCCTTTGAAATTTCACACAGCTCTACAAAAACACTATATAAAAGCCCTACATTCCTACATCCATAAAACATTTTTCTTTGAGGTTAGAAATTACATGTATGTTAAATAGCTCTTAAATGAACAAAACTAATACAACATAAAACAATTGTAAAGCAGTTTTTCCAGATATCCTGCTTTGCATGCTGAATCTATTGAAAAGTATCATATTTCCCCTTTTCCATACAGCATTTTTACACAATCTATGAAACTAAACATCCTTAACAACATACAGAATTTGTGCACCCTACTGTAAACTATAGTAATCTTTTGTAGCACTCTTGAGATGCAAAAGTGAAAAAGAAAATTGTTCAAATGAAATGCACACCCTTTTCCCTTTCTCCACATTTTTTAATATACAACATTGTTACTGGAACTGAGTATCCTGTTATAAGAAACAGACTGCATTCTAATCACTAACAATGGACCAATAAGATTCATGCTAAGTTATAGAAATAAAAAATACCACAAGATGAATTCTCAGTGTGCTTCTTGGCAGTCATACCAGAACTGTCTATCACAGAGGCAACTCTAAGGCTTTTTTTTTTTAAAAAAACCTCTCTTCAGAGAAAGAATGTATCAAATCCTTCTTATAAATGAGAGTATTCTTAGCATTCAATGTATTTCAATACATTTAGAATTGTCACCGAACGTTGACATGAATGGGAAGTTCTACAAAAGAAAAAAATAAATTTCTCCCTTTTTGCTCATGATCATACCTGAAGAGAGGACGACAGATTCACAGGCACAGCATCGCTGCGAAGGCTGTGGTGCTGCAGGCTAAGGTGCTGACACGCTTCCCACCTCCCTAAAACACCAGCGCAGCAACTCCCAATCCCATAGAGTCTTTGAGGATGATACTGTCAAATGACCATGTTGTACCCAATGCTATATAAGGAATACTTTTCTAAATCAACATTTTTTCCAGGTGAAAATAAATGCACTGAGGCTACCTTTCACTTGTCAATCATGGCATGGCTTTCAGTCAGCCTTGCTGTAAAGATCAGACCCAAAGCTCCCTGTCACCTTCAGTCATCTCCCCTCTACCACTGCTTCATCCAAGCCCAAAATAACAATACAACTATGCCAGTTCAAACATCTTATCCATAACTGTTGTACATAATCTTACCTTTTAAAAAGCAAAATGTGTAACTCTCTTACAATACATTTGCCAGACATTCTCAGTCATTTTCCATGCCACAGCACTGAGAAAGTGCAGAGAACAGAGCTGAAACCATGACATAGGTTTGCTCAAAATTGAAGCTTTTATTAAATATATTTTTTAATGAAAAGCAACTGACCATTAAAGGAACATTCTGAGAAAAAAAATAGATCACTGTGGTTCACCACAAGGGAGAACAAAATCAAACTGAAGGGAGTAAATACTACTTTAACTCCAGAGCTGCATACTTGATAAACTTAGTTGGCTTGTACAAGTAAGATAATAAATTAAATGCACATCTTTCAAACATGGCCAAGAGGTAACAATCTGAGACTCAATATAAATA
>NW_009944331.1:5370-6269 GCF_000696875.1 Nestor notabilis | reverse complement strand
TTGGAGCTGGATGAGCTCTAAGCTCCCTTCATCCCAAACCCGGCTGGGGTTCTATGGAAGCCTGGGCAGAGGTGAAAACACCAGCTCTGCGCTGGGCTGCCCAAGCGGGAAGCAGGAGATGCTGCAGCCTCTCAGCATGCAAACACCCTCATCACAGCAGCCTGAGCGACGTGAGGGGCAGCCCCGCTGCTGACCCGCTGTGGCCTTGTCTCCACAGCTCTGTGGCTCAGCAGAACCAGTGACCCCAGCTCTGTCCTGCTCAGTGACAAAGCAAATCCATGCAAATCACTCACCAGCAGCATGGAAGGATGCCCCTGCTCTGCTCGGCAGAACAATCCCTACCCTCTACCTGAGCAACCTGTGCCAGTGCCTCGCCCCCCTCACAGGGAAGAATTGGGGCAGGTATTTCCTTGCACCACGACTGCTCCATCCTCACAGTGTGCTGGGGAATGGGGTGCTTCAGGCAGGGCAGAGCCACAGTGGGTTTGCTGGGGGTAAGGGCATCTTGCAAATCTCAGTTTCGCACTCAAGAGGAGCTTTCCCAGCGTGGAGCCCTGCACTAATCCCCTGGTGAATAAGGGAAAGCGCATCCCGAGCTCTCAGTGCTGTTTGTGCTCTATCTGGAAGCAGACAGACACCCCCAGGCAAAGGGCCCCCCTCATCCAACCCTGCAACTGCCTGACCTTGGGGTCTCTAAGGAACAACAGGATAAAACCTCTGCCCCCGGCACGGGGCTCGGCTCACACAGAGACACCCTTGTGCTCCATGGCCATGCCTGGACCCGGTGTGTTGTGGCCACACTCCAAGCACGGTGGGGACACGGCTGCCGAGGGGACAGAAGGGTCCATGGAGCCATCCCAGCAGCAGCAGCACTGGGGGCACTGGGCGCAGCCACATCC
>NW_009944331.1:0-5341 GCF_000696875.1 Nestor notabilis | reverse complement strand
CGCCAGCCCACGAGCGGCAGCACTGGGGGCACTGGGCGCAGCCGCATCCAGCGCTCGCTGCGAGGCAGCAGCAGTAAATCTGGGCTCGTTGCTGCAGCCCCCAAGGAGAGCATCTGCAGCTGGTTTCCAGCGTGAACTCCTGTAAAAAGGGCACCGTGCCTATAAATCTATCACGGGAAAGCTTCCTGGAAACCCGGTTCGGCTCCTGTTCCTCTAATTTCCCCCCCCTGCCACTGCCAGCACAGAGGCAGGGCAGACCGAAGGGGATTTGCACATCACTTGGCTGCATCCCTTGTGTCCCCTCCTCACAGCTCAGTAGCAGTGACAGGAGCACCCACCCTTTGGGCACCAGCCCCTCTGCAACAGCTCCCTGGGATCCAGCCAGGAACATCATCAGAGCCAGGCTGTGGTCCATGTCCTTTGGCACCACTTAACACAGGCTTTGAAGCCTTCTTGGAGATCACAGCCCGTCAGCAAGGGGAAGGTAAATGCTTTAAAGCCAAGTATTGATGGTGGCGTGCCAGGGGATGCCTTCTACCCCTGCAGGGTAAGGAACTAATCAATAAGAGTCTAATTTAAGATGCTTTTATGCACCTGTGCAGCTCCTGCTCTCTCTATATATACCCCTCACCTCCCCCTGGCTGTAAGGTGTTGATTGGGGTGGGGAAAGCTGGTGCTTACCTCTCCTCTGTCTGCAGGTACTGTACTAAGCAGGTCTCTCCCTGAGGTGAGTCCCTTTCCCTGCGCACTCAAGGATGCTGCAGGGATGCTGCAGGGATGCAGGAGCTGTGTTGCAGGGATGCAGGAGCAGGCTGTATCTTCAGCTGCCCCTCCCAGAGGGTTAACCCTGAGCTCTGAGTTTACATTCCTGTGTGATGGGAAATGTGATCCAGCAGCTCTGGCCTTGCTGCTGCCGGCAGGAATCCAGCCAGGGCAGGTTTGGCTGCAGCCATGGACGGAGCAGTGGGGTCCAGGGGCAGCCAGGGCTCATCCCTCACTGCAGGAGAGGTGGCAGGGTCTAAGTGACCCCTCTCAGGGCTTCCTCCCCCTCGGCTGGGAGCAAACCTTGGTCCATGGACATGTGCTGCAGCTCTGCCCCATGGCTCTGGGGCTGGGCAGGTCCCTGAGGACCTGCAGAAGGTGGTGATGAGGATGGGGGTACTCGGGGCAGGGTGAGGAAGGGTGTTGAAAGAAATAAGATGGAAAAACATCAACATAATCAGATGGGGCTTCTTCCAGCTTAAAGCTCTTCAGTGAGCAGCAACAGGGTGAAGACACCCTTGGGAACACCAGCTCTTCTTTGGGAGTGATGCTTCCCAAAGGGATGGAGGGAGCAATTTGGCAGTTTGCAGGAGCAGGGAAAGGGCAGGAGGAGCTGTTTGCAATCTGGAGGGGGTTAAAGAGTTCAGGGTCTGCCTGTGGTTTGCTTTGCCTTCCTCCTCCTCCTGTTTCCAGCATGTGGGAGGCATCTTCGTCCGGCCTCAGCATCGGGCTCATGCGGGTTTGGCAGCGCAGGCGGGCACAGCTCTGCCCTGCTCTATAAATACAGCGGCTCCTCCAGCGCTGTCTAGACAGGAAGCAGGCTGTGAACTGGGAGAAAACTCCCTGTTAAAGGGCACCAGCAGCTCTAGGAACTGGCTCCACCACTCATCAGAGCCTGGGGAATGACACAGGGACCCAACTGCTTGGCTCCATCCTTCCTCCCAGGCTCTGAACCTGTTAGGGTTTGCTTTGCGTCGCTTTCATGTTATGCCCTTTGCAGGGGAAAGTCCTCGCCCGGCTTGTTTTGTTCTGTGGCTTTTTCTCACTATAAATATCCAAGTATTGCTTGAAAGAAGAAAACAGCTCTAGGTAATGATGGGGAGGGGGGGAAAATCCGAGCCCGTGGGTAATGACACATAATTACAGCCTTTGTCCTGATGAAAGGAGCTGCCTTTGGGCTCCTCAATGACAGTGTGTGGAAAATGCTATTAGCAGCTTATCCAAGTGGGAGAACCTTTGCAGCAACAAGAAGCAAGATGCTTCCAGCCCTGGGCGGGGAAGAGAAGCCAGAACCATCCCTGGCCCTAGTCCACATGGAGCTGCCCTGATCCCACCTGTGGTCCAGCAAGGAGAGGGTCCCATGGGTGCTGCTGCAGGGGGGTGATAAGTGTCCTCCAGGGCTGGGAGATCTGCCCAAGTGATCTGACCTGTGTCACTATCGATGCTGTAAATTACAGGCAGTTGTTATCTGGAGCTTCCTCCTCCTTCTCATAAGGCAAGATAACAGCCAGAGGAGGATGCTCTGATCGACTTCAGCATCTTTATCTACACGTGGGGATCTTTTTGGCCTGATACAAATATAGGAGGAGATGTTCTCAGGGTGGAGAACCAACAGTGCCTTGTCCCTGCCCTGTTCTTGAGATAGTAGCAGCCAGCAGGACATCCTGATTTCATGTCACCAGGGCAGCTTAGCAGCCACTGCCACTGGAGAGCCTTCTCCCCATCATAGGGAGGGAATGTGGGGATGGATTCTGCTTCATCCCTGGGTGTGCAGGCGCTTCCCTGGAGCTGGAGCAGCCTCGGCATGAGCGGAGCATCAGTGCCGCTAATGGGAAGTGCTGGATGTCCCCTGGGACAGCTTATTAAACATTCCAGCCCTGCGAAAGCCCTGGAGCACTGTGACATTCATCCACCAGCTTCAGTGTGAGAGGGGCAATGTCAAACAAACATCATCAATTTCCCTCTGCAAATCACTCGGGGGCAGAAGCCAAGCCCGGAGATACAGGAGATGCACTCAGTGAATGATCTTCCCTGAGGATGGGTGATCCATGCCTTGCTTCTGAGGGCAAATTCGAGAGCATCCCCTTGGGATGAAGGCTGCGGGTCCTCTGCCATGGGTTATATCTGTTGCAGTGAATGATGGTGGTGACAGAGCCCGGGCTCTGGGGACCAAACCCAGCAGGTCTTCCTGCAGCAACAGATTTATCACGTGGATGGGTTGGTTCTGCCCTGGCTGAGCTTGCTGAACACAGCTCCTGAATGGGTGCCCTGAGCACTTCCTTGGGGAAGCTGGTGCTTTGGGAGCTCCCTGCAGGGTCCTGCCCTCGAGAGAGGCTCCACTTGGGAGCTGATGGAGGCAAACAGCATCCGTGCGTCGCACCACTGGCCTTGGGACAGTGACTGAGCCATGACTCAGACGTTCCAGCTGCCGGGAAGCGCTTTGCCAAGGTCGGACAACGCACCTGGGAAGAGTCTGCTGAGCACGGAGCAAACCTGCTGGGGAAAGGACACGGTGGTGCCGTGGGGATGGGCATGGGAACAGCCTCGGGATGGGCATTCCCATTCACTAGTGCACACTTGTGCAAGCCCAGTGCCACCGCACACGTGTGCTCTCGCACGGGCTCCGAGCCACAATCCCGGCAGCGGCCTGCAAGGAGCCTGCACCCTGATGGGCCCTTTCAGGGAGAGATGGAGCTGACAGAGTCTTTGTCAGTGGGATCTGTCAGGGAAAGCTCTTTGTTCTTCAGCATTTGCTCCTGCCTCCCCCTCTCCAAACCTCAACGAGATGCATCTGCTTTTGTTTTCTAAATGCAGAATTAAGGGACTGAAAAGAGCCGCTTTGTAGTGGGGAGGAGGGGAGAGCTGCAGATCTTTAACTGGGAAGGCAAGGTCAGGGGGGAGCCGCTCTATTGTGCTGGGACCCTCCTCCTCCAGCTCAGCCCTTTCTGTGCCCTCTCTTCACATTAGAACCACTCTGGATATGGGGGGAGAGGAACCTGCCTGGACGGGCTGTGCTGGTGCCATCAGTGTCACCAGCGCTGCTCCCCTGCCAGACCATGGGGATGGGGCAGATTGGCCCCATGGTGGGTCTTGCTGGGAGCTGGTGGGCTCCGAACATCACCAAACAAGCTATAGATGAGTGCACGTGTACGTGTGAGCCTGTGCAGGGCTGCAGATGGGATGGCGCATGTCCCTGCGGCATCCCTCCACCCTGCCCCATGTTTGGGGCACAGATGTGAGAAGCTGACCCAACCCAGCTGCCCATAGGGTTTGAGATAGGATTTGCTGCAGTTATCTTGATCCTGTTGATGATTAACTGCAGCTAAACTGAAACGAGCCCAGGCTGATGTGAAATCAGCATCTGCATCACCTCAAAACGGCCCCACCAGTACAAATGTGTGTGGGGGAGAGCCCAGCACATCACGGGGAAGGGCCATAGCTGCTGCCTGTACCTCCCCCAGCCCTCTGCCCATCCCTGCAGGTACAAGCAGGCAGCTCCAGCTCCATCCATGGCCCTGGGCAGTCCCCCATCTGCTCTTGGGGAGCACTGGGCTCCTGCTCCACCCTGGAGGACCTGCTCCTGCTCCGCTTATGCCACCAGATGGTGACAGCTTGTGGTCACTCCTGAGCTGAGCCCCGAAGTGATGCTGAGGGCAGGGATGCAGCCAAATCCTTGAACCTCCCAGGATGGTTTTCCCCATTTTCAGCCATTTACAACCACCTTGACTTATAAAGGCCTCAGAACTTGTGTTCTGCTGGTGCAGCCAAGCAGAAAACCATCCCCAAGGAGCAGCAGCAGCGGTGTGACCCGTCCTCTTTCCATCACAAAGGGTTATGGTTGGTTTTGCTGTCAAGGAAGCACTCCCTGCATTTGGCTTGCTGGAAGAGCAGCATCCCAGCAGGTGTGTTACCTTCCCCCCTTCTCCCTGCCCATACATCTGTCATCCAGGGAATAAAATACCCCGTGGCTCTTGGCATGGAGAGCTGAACAGTTGCCTGAACCAGCAAGAGGCCGCTCCTGAAGATGGATGCCCAGCATTTGGTTCAAATATAGCCCTGGTGATTGACAGGGCTAATTCAAGCTGTCCTCTTCCCTCTTATAACTTAATCACTTGCACATTGCCTCACGCAGGTCTCTCGCTGCCAGCTGGAGATGTCTTCATCCCGGGATGCCCTGACTTGGAGCCTGACTCCCGAGAGCTTGAGCTCCCCGCATGGAGGCTGAGCCTCGGAGGTGACCTGGAGCCAGCCTGGCTTTGGGGGAGCTCCTGGGGGAGCCCATGGGCTGGGGCTCCCATCTTGGAGCACAGAAGCACTGGTGGAGCAATAGCCCACCTTGCCCTCTGGCTCGGGGACCCAGCGTGGTCCCGGCTGAGCCTGAGGTTCATGTGCACATAGGGAGCTTTTGGGGTGCTCTGTGTTAGAGCTGCCGTCTTCCTGCTCCGAGCCCCGCTGAATATTGCCTGACGCACACGGCTGGGAAGGGGCTGGTGATTCCCTGGTGGCTCCTGGGGAGGACCTGGGTCTGGCAACCCACAGAAAGCGGGTGCCCTGAGGCCTTGCATTGCAGAAGGGCCGG
>NW_009944330.1:1135-1482 GCF_000696875.1 Nestor notabilis | reverse complement strand
GCCCTGAACAATAGCGGGCCCGGCCCGGAGCCTTCCCCCAAAGTTTATCTCTGGGGTGGGGGCTCGGAGCATGCCATTAAAATATATACATATAAATAAAGAGCTGTAATTATTATATTTTTTTAAAAAAAAAAGATTTAACCAAAAAGAAGCGCTCTCCTTCCATTCCCACTGGCCTGTGGCACCGCTATTGTTCAGCTATTAAAATACTCCGTCGCCCCAACATCCTCTTTATTAATCCTGGAGCAGCCCCTCTTTGCACCTCAGCCTAATAAAAATTATTCCTATTATTATGAATTTTCACACCTGGTGGAAAACGTGAGAAGCAGTGCGGCTCGGGCTGTAAA
>NW_009944330.1:692-1108 GCF_000696875.1 Nestor notabilis | reverse complement strand
GCACCCCAACCCGCACCCACCCGTGTACGGGTGATCTGCGGGAGGCCCGGGGCCGCCCGGCCCTCGGGTCCCGCTGGAACCGGGCCGTGAGCTGCTGGGAAAGGGGGGAATTGGGGAAGGGAAACGGGGGGTCTTTTAATTTTTTTATTAATTAAACCTTTGGTGGCTGGAGCAAATGCTGGAACTTCTCTCTCTCTCTCTGCCAGCTGAGTGCCTGTGGAGAGCTTCCTTCAGGAATAAATGTTCTGTAAAGTACATTTTCGGAGGAGGCGAGGGCAGATCGGGTTCCTCCCCATTTTTAGCGCAGGTGTGTGAATAATCCCGCTCTTTTTACCAACGCTACCGAGCACAAAAGTTAAAAGGCTCCTGTGAATGGCAGGGAGGGGGGGGGAAGGCCTCTCTTCCACGGAGCCGCG
>NW_009944330.1:0-596 GCF_000696875.1 Nestor notabilis | reverse complement strand
GAAGACGAACCCGCACCAATTTTACCGGCTGGCAGCTGGAGGAGCTGGAGAAGGCATTTAACGAGAGTCACTACCCGGACGTGTTTATGCGAGAGGCTCTGGCGCTCAGACTGGACTTAGTGGAGTCCAGAGTGCAGGTAAAACCAACGTGTCCCCCCTCCCTCCGTCCCTGCCCTCTCCCCCCGTCGACCGGCCCCGGGGGGGGTCTTTTAGACCTGCTCCGGGATGGGCCCTCTGCGCCCGGGCCCGTGGCCGCTCTCTCCCGGCCCTCTCCTTTTGTTTCCCTGCCTTGCGCTGGTCCTTGCTGGTTTATTCTTATTATTACGTTCTATTTATTCTTTAATCTTAGAAACGATCCCCGAAAAGTGGCATCACAGTCTGGCTTCCTTAAGCCTTTTGAAGTTATTCTTAATATATATTTTTCCACTGTAAAATTATTTCTTAAATTAATTATAATACGAGGCTTAATCACGGGCTGGGGTATGCTGGACAATGTCAGTAAAGCTCGTAGGCGCATCGAGAGCGTGTGGAACTTGTAAAACTTAATTTTAACGGGCTGCTCGGGCTCTCGGCAGTGCGGGATGGGGTGGGGAAGC
>NW_009944329.1:732-1828 GCF_000696875.1 Nestor notabilis | reverse complement strand
GGGGAGTCCCGGCTCCAAAATGTCTCTGCCCCGTTCCGGCTCTGCCGCCGCCTGGAGCCTTGGCTCCATCTTGGATCTCAAGGAGCGCCCCAAGAGCGAAGCCGATTTGCTTTTCCAAGCGTCCAAGGCGGGTGTTTCCCAAAGGCTCCGCGCTTCCCTGTGGCGCTGGTACCGCTCAGCCTCGGTGGCTGAGCCGTGGTGCTGCTCAAGGCTGCGAGGACGTAAGGGAATAATGTGCGATTGGGGGATCAGGACACGTAAAAGGCAAAAGTAAGCACTGAATTTTGCATAAAGGCTGAAAACGTGGGTTTCTGCCCGAAGGTGGATGTCCTGGATCATCCTTTCTTGGAGGGAATTGGGGGGCAGGCAGGGCCCAGGCCGTGTCCCGGAGTAACGTGGGAAGAACAAGGCAGGGAATCAGCCTGCGCAGATGCTTGGAGCTTTTTGACTCAAGTTCTGCTGTTACAACAGACAAAGAGGGGCTTTTCTGGCCTTTAAACCCCCAAATCAACCCTTCCGCCCCCCATTATGATTTTAATGGATGGGGGTTAATTGTGCCGAGTGTTTTCATGCTGTAGGGTTGCTTTTGGCAATGGCCTGGCTGCTCCTGAACGGAAAAGGGGATGGGGAAGGGGTTAAATGGTCCATTTTTTTTTTGGCTGGGAGGGAATGGCACAGATCCACATCTCCCCCTCTGCCCACTGATACGGGGAACAGTGGGCGACACACACCCCTTTTGCAGAGACCTGGGTTGGGGGTGACGTTGGGGGCTTTCCTGTGTCGGGAGCAAGGTTTCAGTAGCTGCAACATCAGCAGCTCAAGGATTCAGCACTTCCCAACGAGTGACATGGCATCTGCCTCCCTGCATGTCCCATTCCCAGCTCCCATTCCCATCACATCCATGCCATGGGACCCCCCTGCCTGCTTCTGCCCCCCCTTGCCTGCTGTTGGCCGAAGCAGAGCACATGGTGGGGACCCGGAGGGGTTTGCAGGAGCAGGGGAGCAGCCTGGGGTGCTGATAACCCAAACCTCCTGCGGCACTGAGCTTATCTCTCTGCCTGTAGCCAGCTGAGCAACCGCCTCGGGCCCCTCAGTA
>NW_009944329.1:0-587 GCF_000696875.1 Nestor notabilis | reverse complement strand
CCTGGCCTTGGGCTGCTTCGCTTTCCCCAGGTTGGAGGAACAGGGTCAAGGTCCTGGTGGTGCTGGGCTCAAGCTGGAGGATTTGGTACATGACCCCAGGCTGATCCCTGAGCGGCTGCTGCCGGAGGCTTTTGCCGGAGGCTTTTGTTGTTTATAGCTCCACACTGATTCCTTTTCCCCATGGATTTGGGTCTTGTCCAGCTGTGTTTTAGCCTCCTCCACACCCTGGGGTGCCCGACTGAAGCACAACCAGCCAGGCTGGGGCACAGCCATCACCCTGCCATCACAGGTCCTCCCACCCTTCATGCCACCCAAAAACTTGGGTGCTCTGGCCCTTTCCACACTGCTCAGGAATATTTTGGGAGGACATTGGAGGGTACAACCCCAGTCATGCAGGAGGCAGACCCGTCTGGCTTTGCCCCAGCCTCTGGGCAGGCTTTGCAGGGGGCTGGATTTAAACCAGTGATGGGGGGGTGTAGGGGGGGGTGTTTTCTCCTTGCAGAGCAGTTTTGGGTCTGGATTTGCAGTGGAATGAGGGTTTATCACACCATAGCCCCGGGATAGCACTGCCCTGGATGGGGCAGGAG
>NW_009944328.1:771-1244 GCF_000696875.1 Nestor notabilis | reverse complement strand
TTAAGGGGAATTAATTTGTACTTTCCCTGTTTCTGCAGGGCTGGGGGTGCCGGGGGTGCCGGTGTCCCCCTCCCTGTGCTCCCGTGCCAGCGCGCCTACAATATGCTCTCAGTCCTCACTAGACTTTCCATGTTCGTCCCCCCCCACCCCCCATCCAGCTCCCTCCTCCCCAAATGCTGGAGCAGGAAGGAGCCATGATACGGTTTCTAATCAGCTCCTCTTGGAGGAGGCTTCTCATAGCCTTTGTCTGGTGCTGCCTGAGCAGGATGCTGCTCTGTGGTCCCTTTGGTGCCCCAGGGAATGAGCAGCTCAGCGCAAGGAGACCCAAATGCTTTTCAGATCCTGGAACTTGGAAGAGCATCACCAGCACCCACAGACCATGCTGGGTGGGAGCCAAAGCCACAAGCTGGTGCTGGTGGGCACGGGGGCTGCCGTGCAGTGGTGCTGGCTGCGTTCGGGACGGACCAAATGCT
>NW_009944328.1:400-756 GCF_000696875.1 Nestor notabilis | reverse complement strand
GGCAAGCACCAAGTGCTGATGCTGCTTTCCTGGGGCTCTTTCTGCGTTGCTCCTGCGGGGCTGGTGGGAGCTGGGCACTATGCCCTGTCCTGGTGCAGTTCCACTGCAGCCAAGTGCTGGGTTTGGCTCCTTCCCCGGCACCAGGACCTGGTCGGCAGCGAGTTGTGGCTCTTAGCGAAGCCAGGGAATGCAAACACTTCCCAGCGCTGCCAAGCCCCAATTAATAGCCTGTGAATCATGATGCCATTGGAAGAGCAGATGTTTGCGGTGTGGTTGCCAGTGCTCGGTGTTTCACCAAGGGTTGGTTTGGCCTTAAACAGGCAGCTTCGGGCCCCCGGCCGTGGTAGGGGAGCCCC
>NW_009944328.1:0-219 GCF_000696875.1 Nestor notabilis | reverse complement strand
CCCATCCCTGGCACTGCGGGACAGCCCCGTCCCCACAAGGGGCTGGAGGGGCTGTGGTGGAACCAGGGGTCCTTGCTTTGGGGATGACAAACTGGTTGTTAATGGGGAAACGCTGCGTGCGTTGGATGGGGATGTCCCTGCCATGGCGGTGCCGACGATGGGTTCAGTGTTTCATGTCATGACATTCATCTCCTCGGGGCTCTTCCGGACCCTCTCGGG
>NW_009944327.1:2411-4977 GCF_000696875.1 Nestor notabilis | reverse complement strand
AGCGCTGTTTGGGGCTGCCGGGGGAGGGGGCAAGCGCCCGCAGGGGCTGTGCCACGCACCGGCTCCAGCACCCATGGGCAAAGCATGATGCTCTTCCCTTTCGCTGCCTCCCCGCCGGGTTAACCCCCCCACCAAAAAAAGCCTCCGGTCCCCATCTATAGGCGCTGGCGGTGGGTGCTCCATCCCTGGGGCCTCCCAGGCCCGGCTGGGTTTTGCTCTGATATTTACTATTGCAGGACCACGGCAGAAATGGGAGGCTCGTGTGGAAGCGAGTCCTGCCTGCTCAGCACCAGGGGGGTTCGGGAGCTGGTAAGCAGCCCAGGGGCTCTCCCTGGCGTTCAAGCAGATGGAGGGGTTGGTTTGCAGTGAAAGAGCTTTATTCTGAATTCCTGTGATCTGTTTTGGAAGTGGGTTAGGTCAGTCTGGAATAGGAGCTGAGATCAGGTCTCCAGGGAGGTACCCCAAAACTCAGACCCCATTGTGTCAGGTAAGGTTTTCCAAAGCATGCCAGGCACCGGGGATCTCGTGGTGGGCTTTTTGATGGATACAAGGAAATCCAGATCCCCTCTCAGTGTTGAGACTTTTCCCCAAACTCCTACAGAAACTCTAATCACAAATTTAATAAAAACTCCAATTTAGGTGTTTTTGACTATCCTGACACAAAGGGTCAAAATCTGGAGTTAGGAGCTGAACTTTAAACTGACTGAAGCTGGATTTAGGTTTTAGGCAAGTTTTTATTAATAATAATCATAATAAAAGCACCTTTAAAAAGGTGAAACTTGGAAGTATCAATATCTCCATCTGCAAAACTGCTTCAGCCGGGAAGGTTTACGATGTGAAAAGGAACAGATCAACCGGGCTCGTGGCACTGGGTTTGCTAATTTTTATTTGGATTTTTCAAATCCCCTGCAAATTCCCCTGACCAAAGCACAATCAAAGCACTGTCCCTTCCTGATGATTAAAAAATGAAAGCAAAGAGGGAGGGGGAAACCACCCTGTGAGAACCTGACCTGTTTACAAACGCCTGCACAAAGAGCCGGCATCGCCCCACTTGCACTGCTGAGTGCTGGTGCTGAGCCTGGCTCCAGGTACCCAGCTCAGGAGTGGTGGTGGGTCTCGTCCACCCGAGGGCCTTGCATCCAGGCAAGGGGGTGTTTGCAGACCCTGAGTATCTTCTATCTTTTTGGCCCAAATCGGTGTTCCCCTGGGTTTGGAGGTGCCAGGGTACCCTCTGTCTGCAGCAGCCCCAGCCCTACCCATGGCCACAGCTGGGCTTCTCCTCTTTGCCGTGGGCCTGGCGAGGAATTTGGTTTCTGTCCCTGGCAGAGGCTCATTGTTATTAATATCCCTCGTTATTTATTCTGCAGCAGCAGTGAATGGCTGTAACCAGAGAGCTGCAAACAACCTGGGCTGCTCTTCCTTGCTTTGATCCCTCTCGCTTTGGGCAATTCCTCACTTGGTGAGGCCACGCCAGCACCCCCCGAGCCGGGTTCACCTGCGGGGTGACCACTTGATCTTAAAGCAAAACAGTGCTTCAGTGGTCCCCCGAAACTAGAGTGGTGCTGAGATGCTTCCGGCAATGCTGGAATGCTCCACGAGCAACGCTCCGATGGGAAATCAGCAAGCAACTGTGTGAAAGGAGGTGAAACAGGCTGAATAAATGGGGATCTGGGGAAATGGGATTGATTTGGTGCTCAGGGTGTGTTTGCCACGCCAGGAGGACCCAGGGGGTTTTGGAAGTAGCCTGGCAGTGAGGTCTGCACCCGCGGGAAGGGGGCTCAGGGCAGCATCCCCTGTGTTAAATAGGAAGGAATCTGTGTGTGTGCAATGCCTGCCCAACAAGGTGAGGAGCAGAGCGGTGCAGGGCGCTGGGATTCCAGCAGAGCCCGGTGCTGGGCCCAGACCTTCAGGTCAGGAAGATCATTTTCACTTTTGTTTTTGCAGTTTTCCTGAGCTGAAGCCTGCGCCCGGTGCGGGTTCTCCGTGAAACCAGAAAGTGAAAATGGCTGGAAGCAGGGAAAGAAGAAGTGATCTGTTTCCCCCCTCCTTGGTGGCTGAGCCCAATGCAGGGGATGTCCCCGGTGGGGGTGCTTGCAGGGCCGGCCATGGCAGGAGGGAGGACGGGGATGGAGCCTTTGTTTCCCCTCCTGGCTTTGTTTCCCGCTGGCCCCATTGATGAAGTCCCATGCGGCCGTTTGGGACCAGCCCCAGACCCACCCCGAAACTGTCCTTTTAACTTGATTAAACAGCTCCTTCCTTCTCCCCCACTGAGTAGATTTAGCACTCTCCAGAACGGTGTTTTCCCGTAGCCCTATTCCGGGGGCAAATTCCTAAATCACCTGATAAATTGTAGGCTTAATGCTGCTGCTTTCCAGAGTGTGAGCCCTGAGTTTGCAGGACATGGTGATGCCAGAGGGGGGGTGCACATGTGAATTAGTGGGTATCCCTATTTTTCTTTTAGCCAGTGTTTCAGGCCTGGAAGGAGATCTGATGGGGAAATGGGTGCCCAGTGCTTGGGAAAGCTGCACCTCTGCCAGATCCCCATGAAAAGAAGGTGCTTGAAATC
>NW_009944327.1:584-2370 GCF_000696875.1 Nestor notabilis | reverse complement strand
ATCGTTTGCCCTTGTGGGGAGAGATGTGGGGGACCAGAGGGTGGCCCCAGGGAGGGGACACCTCATCCCAGTCGCTGCCACCGAGCCCGAAAGCTGCGTTTAGGATTTGGGTGCCTAATTCCTGCTAATGTCCCTGGGAAAGGGGAAACTGGATCCTCAAAGGCAGCTCTGGAAAAAATCTCAGCCCAGGTTGTTGGGTAACTGCTGTGAGCTAATGAAGAGCGGGGTGTGTTTGTCACCTCCAGAGCCCTCTTGAACAACAGTTAATTAATCCGGTGGCTCTGGGCCTTGCAGGGGCTGATGTCCTTACCCTCACTGCACACATGGGGAAACATGTGGCTCAGAGGTAGGATGGCGTGTTCAAGAGCACGTTTCACCGTTGTCAGTGTCTGCTCTGCTGCTTGCACTGCACCGTGTCCCTCTTAGATGCCTTTACTCAGCATCACCAGGATTTTGCTGGCCAGGAAGGTTTCATGCTGTGCCTGGAGCATCCCCCTGCACTGCCCCGGTCCTGGCTGCATCATGGGGAGTGTTTACTGAGGATGCTGCTTCTGCACAAGCCACAGTCAGATCCAGCACACTCTGAAGCTGGGTTTTCCATTTCCAGCATCCTTGGGTTGGGGAGGCAGGGGAGCATGTATTTGGCTCCTCTATATAGAGGAGACCCTCTCCCTGAAGCCTCTTGGATGCTCCTGGTGTGTCCAGGGAAGGGACACATCTCAGCTGCAGCTCAGGGGCAGGAGGTGCCTGAGGTTGGCAGGAGCACAGTGGCAAGGTCTGACCCAGGCCTGTGCTTATCGCTTCAGTCGTGTCCATCTCTTCCAGCACAGGAGTTGGCTGAGCTCGGCATGGCCGGGATCAATGTTCATGGCACTGTGGGACCAAGTGTCACTCCAGTCACTGCAGCGATGAGTGGAGACCCCCGAATGTTTCCACCCATTTCTGCTCTTTCTCTGCAAGAGCCGTGGTGGCTGCACAATCAAGAAAGCTCTGCAGGTGGGTCCAAGATGATTAACTGCCTTCATTAATTCTTGCCCAGTGCAATGCGGTGAGCATCGCATTTGCCACATTCCAAGTTTCTTTCTCAAGGGCTGAACTCCTCCTCTTGGGTGGACATGTCCAGAGTGGAGCATCCTGAGACCACAGCCCTCGGGAAGGACTTTCCTGAGGTTTGCCACATCCTGAAGAGTTTCCAACAGACAAGAACAAACACTCTTCCTCCATGAAGCAGAAGGACTTGCTCAGCTCTTTGCGGGAGAGGCGGTAGCGAAGCCAGGCACACAAGACCCATCCTTCCTCCCATTACTGCTATCTTGGAGCTTGCGTGCAAATCCCTGCTGAAATATTTATTACTGGCCACAATCAATGATGAGCCCCCAGGAAAAGATGTTTTTGGCAGCTGGCTCCTCTGCCTGCTTTCGGAGAGTGATATGGGGCCAAGGGATGTGGGTTTCTGAGTACCTGCCCCCCATCTATACCCAGAGGGAGGATGTGTCCTGGGGAGAAGGGCTGCTGGAGGTGGACATGGGTCTCTGTGGAGCAAAGTTGGAGGGGAAGGAAGGGAAAATTATTCCTTATGCCTATTCCAACCCTCCAGTGTTGAGGGGCCTGGCTGACCAAGGGCATGGGTGCCCTTTGTGCCTGGAAAGAAATGGCCAAATCTTCCTGGACCAAGCCAAACACATCGGGTGCTGTCTTGTTTTGAAAGCTCTGCCGGGAAGTCACCCCTGGGACAGCTTGGCCGCCTTGGGCGGGAGTCACAAGGCTCATCCTGGTGCTGCCAGGC
>NW_009944327.1:0-417 GCF_000696875.1 Nestor notabilis | reverse complement strand
AAACCACCCCCATCCCTATGGCACAATGTCCCGGATGGGAGGACAGAGGCTGGGGCAGGCTCGGGTACCCTGAGCATCCACCACCCTGTCCCTGTCTCATCCTTCCTCTTCTTCACAGTCCCTAAAAAAACTGGCTTCAGGGGTGTTGAGCTGCTGCCCGCTTCTGTACTGTGGGGCTTGGGCTTCAGACCCCCTTGATCCCAGAGACAGTTTTAATTCCCACCCTCCTTTAGTAAAACAATGGGATTTGCTTTTAATCTCCTACCTTCAGGAGCTGGGCTCAGAGGGGCTCACTGCCCCGGCTTGGTGCTGCCCAGGCCTGCAGCACGTCTAACCCCATAGATGTAAATACAGACACAAAGCTCCCAACACGCAGCTCAGGGAGTGCTGGTGCAGGGTGAGCCGGATGAGCCGGTG
>NW_009944326.1:21930-23602 GCF_000696875.1 Nestor notabilis | reverse complement strand
CTCTGACAATCGCTCCTTCCATCCCCGCAGCTGCACGGTCAATGCTATGATAATAGCGGAGATCCTGAAATACGGGTCACAGCTATGCTGGAATTGGGATCCCCCCTGGAGATGATTCAGCTTCTGCAGACCCCCTGGGAGGAGAGATTTAAAGTAAGAAAACAAGACAAAGGGAGTTTTATCAGTCGCTTTTAGACCGCAAACTGGGTAAATGCGAAGAGCCCGTGGTGACTGCTGGGGCAAACGGGATTGTCATGCTGACACTCTGTTTGCTCCTGCAAATTGTCCTTAGATCAGTTTGATTTCACTCTTTTTAAATCACATTCAAACAGCTATGGTCCTCTCTAGGGCAATGTTAAAAGAGCTGCATCTTGGATGAAATGGCCACAAAATCTTGCTCAGCAGAGGGGTGGTGTTTGGTACCCGGTATTACACTTTATTGCTGGTTTTGCTTCGATGTTGTTCCACTCCACAGAGGGGCTTCCATAGCGAGGCCCCTCTGCAGGATGGGTCTGACGGGAGAAAGCTGCCTTGCAGTGCCCTGAGCCTGCTGTTTCTGTGTATTACCCGTCCTAGGCAGCTAGCTGAGCAGCCCGTCTCTCACCATGTGTATGTCTGATGTTCCTGATCGTAGCCCTTTAGGCATTACTGTAGTACAAACACTACAAAATTGCTTTCCTCCTGCTGTAGGTGCTAGGATTGCATCCCTGTTAGTGAGATCTGCCTTGTCTCCTAAGCATCCTGCATAGCGACTCTTAAGCTCCCCAGGAACATAAATTACTTGTGACATGGCACTTATTTTGGTTATAGCTCGTATTACAGTTTGCCTCAAGGTCTCATTGGGGGTTCACTACGACTTGCTTGGTTCCCAGGAGGAAAGAGAGCATCAGATAGAATCATGGGTACCTTAACGTCAGTAAGAAATGCTTTAGGCAAAATGAAAACACAGCAAAAGTCCCAAAATAAAATTCCTGCCTGCATGTGGTCCCTTATGTTGAGGAGGAGCCTTGCCATCCAAGGCAGAGCGGAGTGTGGCAACTGTGCTCGCTCAGCAGCAGGACATGAAGCTGGGATTCTTATGATTGCTTCACTAATCAACTTAAAATAGTGTCAGAGCTTCCAGAGTAATTTCTTTTGGCCTGTGGAGTTCCACTTCTGCTTACAAACTATTTCATACTGGCTTCTACACAGCTTTCCCAGCACCTCATTCATCTCAAATGTGTCAAAGTCTCCTGTAGAGCCAGAAACCCATGATGCTGGATTAGCTGGTGATAAGGTCTGGTACAGTGGCATTAAGGCTTTAATAATCTTTTAAGTGATAAAGACAGAGGTTCAGGATTTACACTCGTATTGTCTAGTCCTGTTTCCTAATTAGGGCATCTAAACGGATGGGATTCCCCTCTGATGAGCCACATCAGATACCAGTGATTCTGCAAGTTGTTCCAAGTGAACAAACCCTCGCGCCTGCCCAGATCACTATCAGAGACAGCGAGGGGTGGCGTGGGTCTGCCTGGCACACCTCACTGATGACAGTCTGATGCCAGGGCTCCCAATACTGGCTGAAAACTGCTGCAAAAAGCTACTTGAACAAAGTGCTGGTGCCCTGGGAATGTCCTCTTCTAGCTCTAGTTTGTTCAAGAATGATTTACCGAGCTTTCTGCTGGATCAGGTA